>NC_091826.1:49381807-49631807 GCF_038994185.2 Dermacentor albipictus | reverse complement strand
CTGCGGGAGGTGGCGACGATCGAGGCATCGTTCGCGGGCCTCCCAATCACGCTGATCAACGCGGCGCTAGAATCTGATCAGGACAAGTCGAAGCTGCGTAAGAAGCAACTCTCCAGCTGTTTCAAGAAGTGCCTGAGGCACCCCGCTAACAGGACGGTCATCTTCGGCGGAAACCTCGGCCTGCGCGGACATGAGCTCAGTGACGTGGGTGGACGCCCGCGCTCCCTAGTGGACGTCTGGGAACACTGTGGCAGGCGGCGGGAAGTCCGCTACACGTGGGAAATGATGGTGAATGACAACAATTCCTTTGAGTTTAGTAAGAAGCCTCAGTACCGCCCCGACAGGGTCTACTTGAAGGCTTCTAAGCCTGCCACTATGACGCCTGCGTCGTTCGACCTGATCGGCATGGAAAGGCTAAGCCCACTAGGTTGCTTTCCCAGTGACCACTGGGGTCTGCTGTGCCATTTTAACGTGTTCTAGGCTGCGGCGTGGCCCGTAGTTGTGTTTAACACATGCAAAGACAAAATCACACGGTGCACATTTTATTTTTTAACCATCGTGACTAAATCCAGCAACGAAGTCTGTACTGCACATAAGTCGAGCTATGTGTGTGAAGTATTTATTGTATGTTCTGACGTCTTGGCAATGAATGATTAAGTTACGGTTCATCTCCGCGCAGTCATTGGGTTTGAGACAGCGCAGCAACTTCGTTTCCTGAGCTCAATCAAGCTTCAACATAATGAAATTCAATTTATCCTTACGCATTTGAGTTTGGCCCCTTGCGTGCGCAATTCTTTGATTTGACTTCTACTTTTACATTACGCATTCAGTACAATTATTTCCTTCGAAGTCGGATTGGTTTAGTATGAACTTAGGCTATTAGTAGGCTCTAATGAAGGCTTGGCGATTACATTTTAGTACCTGGAATATTTCAGCTCTAGGTTAAAACTACAATTACACGAGCTTTTCTTGCATTCCACATGCATAGGAATACGCGCAGCTGCAGAGGGTAATGCAACGTACGATATCTTGTGTAGAAAATGGAAGCCATGGTGTCTGTGCCACCGCGACTGTTGCACGGAGCGTATTCGAAGTGGCATTTAGCTGCGCCGGGTAATCGAGGAGCCAGTCATTGCGTAACAGACCGATTAGCCTCGTTCGAAAGTATTTAAGAAGCTATTTGTCTGGCCAGCACGCTTCAGCCACATATTGGACAATTAAACGCGCAGTACAGCAAGCGCAGTCACTGCGTGGCAGATAACTGAATGTGGGTGCAAGGTGTTATTTTACTTGACTTTCAATGCGAGCAGCACTTAATTTCAGTGATAATTTCATCGCCAAGTCGCCAACGCCCACGCACACTTCCGCCATCCGAGGGTACTAACTTGCCACATTCATTAGCGTATATACCTGTATTTTGACACGTAATTATGTGGTATACCGGAATATGTTTGCATATTTTTTTAGTATCCCTTTGCTTCCGCGGTCGCAAAGCATTCAGACTGCCTACGAAAAAGTATGTTCCTGTATTTACATGCGTATATTTACAGCGCTTCTTTGTACATGGTGCTTACCAACTAGCACGTAGTTAAACGTTTCAGTTGCGTCCATTGTTATCCTCTTCTTTGATGAAACTGGCCCGAGCACAATTTTTTAACCCACTGGGGTCCTACAGTCAGGCGGGCGGTCAATGCTGAATACTTATGCCATACGTATTCATGAGTTCAGTGATGAAAAGTGTTTGGCGGTTCTAGCCGCAGCTCATGGCTTCAGACAAAACCTCAGGTTCACAAGCGGAGAACACACTGTGTTCTTCATATGTGGTTCACGATCGGAATAGTTTTCGTTATATTAAGGTGTGCCCTCGCGTAATCTCGAGGTATACAAGTGGCGCGCTGTGCCCACTCACGTGAGCCCACCGATTGGGCGCATGGCGGAAGCATCAGTATCTCTTCCTCAAAATATAGCTCATTGTAGTGGGGCCCCTATGCGCTTGGTTTCCGCATAGTAAAACAGTTCAAGAAGCATTGCGCGATTGTGCTGATCTGCACGGTTAGTGAGAACAGGGATTCCCATGAACATTAGTCTATTCAGATAAGGTCACATCAAGCGCTGGGCAACATTTCGTCCGACGGCCGGAGCCTTTTGATCACGCCGTGTTTCTGTAGAATCAATTTCTGTTACATATTGATGTTCACCTTCAAAAAAAAGAAAACATTCACCGATGGTTACGATACTCTCTAATGCTAAATTCGAGTGCAGGTCTATAGTATTTTCATTTCGCGATGTCTTGCATGACGCGGACATTCTGCTTCGTATGGCACGTGACAAACGGAACGAAGAGTGGCGCGACTGCCCTGCTAATTGAGAGGTCGCGAGAGGCGCGATTCGCAGCTGATGCCGCAGACAGACTTCCGCTCATGCAGCGCTTTGTTTCCCCCTATGGGATCGGTCGACGCGACCACCGCATGCCATCGGTGAACAGACGACACGCGAGCTACTCTGGCGCCATCTCGTAGCGGTCGTCGCCGCAGAGCACGTCTTGCGCGGTACTACGCTCATCTCACCATGCTTTCCTCCTCCACCTGCCACCTCATGCTTTCGCTGTCGCCTCCTCCTCCGCTTTCCTCCTCGCGCTCTCTTCGCTGTCACAGCCCTTCATCCCCCACTACGGTCCACGTTCACTCTGCCATCTTTCACTGCGCTCGTTCACTCGGTTACGGGGGACGCCGAGGGATGCCGACGCTCAACGTAGTAATGGGCGCCTAAAATATGCGCTCTAAAAATGTGTACACCACGGCTTGCAAGGTGACACACACGTGTTAGTAAGGATTGCTACCTTCCCGATGTTTTGGCCGTGCTCCAATAGAGGGCGTGTTGGTCGCTCGCATTCGGCAGCCCTGGCATTGTAAAGTATACGGCTAACCGTCGCACCATTATGAGCAAGTTGAGCGCTTGAACGCGTCACCTAATGATCAGAGAGACTTACCTGAACCATTCAATTGCTTTGGACAAAATCATAGAAGTCGTTTCAGCGTCCCGGTTAATGTTCTGCGGGTAACTACAGCTGAAAGTACTTACCGAACAACACGGGGATATATCGTACATTGCTAACGGGAAACAGGGAAACTGTGACGGGTGAGAATGCGGCTTCGGCTGACAACAAACCTCGCTATGTAAAAAAAATTAAAAAATTAATGCATGACCCGAACTGGCTACGCAGCCTACTTTGTGCCCGTCTATTAGTTATATGTTTGAAGAGCATCTCTTTTTTTATATGGGTTACTAATCAGAAAATTCCACGTGTCCGGAAATGAAAGCCGAACTCAAATTGACTTTTCGTATAGAGTACATAGCAGCTTGAATATATTTCATTGCTGGACAATAGACGTTGGACAGCGTACAAGCCGCGTAGGGACAAACAACCAATTACAGTCGAATGAATGCGCGTCAAACTTGCGCTTTCCCTTCACAAACACAACAATGGCTCAGTCATATCCCGTTGATGTTTCCATGGTTTGGTCGTAGGGATATAATCATTAAGGGTGAGCAGCATTTTGTGTTAATAAAAAACTAGCAAGACCCATGCCCTTTTCGTCTTCAGGTAAAACTGACCTAGACATCGGCCAGACCAACAAGGCAGCAAAGAATTTCTTGAGTGCCACCAATCGCCCCAGGCGAATTCACCTCCAAATTCCTTTTCTTTTCCGAGAATATATTTTAGCGCCTCCAATGGTCTCAGTAGCGGTGTTTACCCCTTCCCTGGCCAGTTTGAAGACAGCGTGAAAGTGAACCATGATTCTGGTTCGCTCTTCTAGAAGAAAAACAAACAAAAAGAATCGCTTCCCCGTGCTGCCATCCCCAAAGAAGGTGGCGCTGCCACTTGGCTTGTTCCTGAACCTCTGACCCACCATAACAACTGGGGATTGTTGCGTTTCAAGGCACTGGAAAGATACCGGCAACTTGCCTTTACCAATTTCTTTCAAAAATAGTAAATGCTTGGGATATTTCGTGAAGGCGTATATTCGTTTACATTCTATAGACCGTTTCATCGGGCGAGGAGGATAGGGCGCGCGGAGAGCCTTTCCTCCTCTCTGGCTTGGGCAATCCGGCGCGGCGCTGCTTGAAAGTGTTGCTATCGCGTGCTGCGGAACGATTTCGAGATGTTTTAGATCTTGCTTTGTGAAATTTACGCCATGTTCGTTCATATAAGGTCGTGAGGGAAGCCTTTCGGTGCGTCGGTAACTACTGTAGGCAGAAATATGTCTTGGGGGCGCAAAAATGTGACGCGCATTATCAGTCGCGGGGCGTGTATGTGTTGTTTACTATATTGCTTATATCGATTTTAATTCAACAAAGAAAACCGGCGTCTCTGTATTACCAGCATTAAATGGTAAATCAGCTCACTGTCTGATCGATTAGCGTAGAGAGTAAAAACATAAGAGCGCATGCTCGTGCACGGCCAACCTAAAGCTACCACGAAACATCTGAGTGGCAGGCGCTATTAAATATTTCTGATACACTGGCATCGTGCTCACGCATTTCAAGTCTAGTATGCTTGAACTTACCATATGTCTACGCTAGCCTTGCTGCATGAGGCCCATGGCGCTGCTCAACACAGCGATCACTGCGGTTGGTGAGCCAGCACGATACATATATAAGCTGTGTGCTTCGGCATTGCCTTTTTGGCGTGTATACAGCCATAATATATGAGAGGGTTTGCATAAAAAGAATGCGATGGCTATTTTTGAGCGCAAAATTTCCGAAATTCGTGTGAGTGCGTCGTAGAGAACAGAACGAACACAACCGAAAAAAAATTCGGTTATCATCCTCTTTCTCTAAAAAGCAAGAGAAAACGGGCTAATGCCGCACAAAGTTTATAAATATATAACCGCTGATGCCGTATGCTGGGACCATGCGCTATATAGAACAAAAATATCTGTAATCCAGCACCTACTACTTCTTAGGACGCTCGCGCAGATCGTAAACGGTCGCTTTGCTGGGCAAGCATAACTTAGACTGTAAGGTATGCTGCTATTACTAGCCAAAGCTATTTTATTCATGGGTGGAAACCTCATCCATCGAACCAAGTAGTCACGCAATGTAACCTGCAGCGAACAGTTTGAACGCTTGTCACAGTATAACATCGCAACTTCTATCGTAGCAGAACGGTACCCACGCTCACGCTGTTACGATCGTCGCGTATGTTTCATGGCTCCTAAACCACAACTTAGAAATAGAGGATAATACTGCAATAAGGTCACGCTAGTGATTGGAACATTCAGAAATACACAATTGATCTCCAAGGCTGATTGTAGGCTCAAATATGCGCGCACACATCGCGCTGCGTTTTCCGTCCACCTCAACGCCAGCAGAAATTCCGGCCATGACGCCTTAAACCACTTCAGGACGTCTCACAGAACCGTTTACCACGTAGAAGACGCACGTCATACTAAACAGACCACACGACCACGAAAACAAATGCTAGAACCGGCCGCCGAGCATATACCTGCCATGCAAAAGACCGCTTTCACCCAAGCCAGTATGGCGCTGCTCATAGGCGGCGCCATTGCGTTCACAATATAGCGGCGCCTACGAAAAAACGGTCTCTACCACCGGGCACAATATTTGTCAAGCATCCAGTTAGCCGCAAACGACGACCATACCGAGTCGACTGAAATTATACGGTGCACCACGAAAGGTCCGTGTTCATAAAGATGGGCGTGTGAAGCGACGTGAAAATGTTCCCGTGCACCAGATCTTCCGCATTTTCTGTATCTTAGTTTCTTCATTGCCTCTTGGCAGCATTTATCTCTCTCTACCTTCATTTCCCAAAGCGATGAAAAGGAACATAAGAATGTGAACCAATATCAAAAATGAAAATACATGTTCTTCATTTACATCCGTTTAGCTCATCGTGAATGAATTAATTTTCTTTCATACTCCTTTTTTCCTCGTCTTAAGACGCCTGGACAGTCGGTACGCTTTTTGAAATGGGTAGGTCACAGCCCTCCCGATAAAATGAATAATGGTTAAAAAAACTAAAATAAATGTTGTTTTGGGGTGTGTTTCCGACAACAGGACTTTCCTTAACCATGTCGCCTTCTCCAGAGAAATATCCCTCAATAAGGCATTCTGTGCTCAGCGGTTATTCAAAACGAGTCCTTTAGCCATACTATCCCGTTCGCATATTGCCAGACTCGATCATTTATGAAATGTCGCCAAAGTAGCACATTTTGGGAATGTTGTATGTGTGCCAATGCTTAACCGCAGTATACTCTAGTGCCAGAATCTATTAAGGGAAAGCAGGGACAAACATCCTGATAAACATGTTAGAAAAAATATTAAATAATGTGAGAAACCGCGCATTTACCTTCTCTATTTACAATATCTTCAGCTTCTACATAAATGAAAAGAGAAGAGGTACATTGAAACATTGTATTAACCTGGAAGTGTTATTTGCCTAATTTTGATCACTTGCCCATAATCAGCCATCCTTTGTTTCCTCTTTATCGATCTAAACGCATAAATGTTGTATGTATGAATCGGTGGACACTTGTTTTATTATGACGTCGCTTCTGTATCCACTCAGTTGTTTAATCATTAGACCGGATGGGCTGCGCAGTTGCATAAGAAAAAGAAACATTGGAAATAAATTCTACAACGCGTTCTTTACGGAGACGGCTTTATATCCTGTATGCGATAAATGGAGAGCCATTCATGAGAAGTAGGGCCTTTGCTGTGAACTATTGAGGAGGACCCTTCTTCCAGTGGGAAAAATTTGCCTAGTTAGTACCCCTATATAGTTAATCATAGCGCATTACAGAGACGACAACCCCTGAAAAGTGCCCTTGTGTGTCGTCATTCTCCCGTCGTCCCTTGTTCAGTGGATTGTGATTTACGTTTTTCCAGCTAGTGCTCACTGCCCCCATGAAATGGGCACCTCAGGACCTAAATTGGTGCAGTGCATTCACACGTCTCAAGGAACAAATGTAAGACGTCATGAAGGCAACGCATTACGCTCTTGCAAATACTCAGCTGGTAGATTACTGCCCCACGAAAGGACACATGTTTGACTGTGATAACTTGTTAACGGTATCAGTAACTTATTTTATTAACGTGTCGCTTTTCTTTTAGTTCTCTAACTGAAGGCGACGCAGGTTGATCGTAAGTACGAATGAAGGAAAGCGCACGAACACAAACACGCCTCATTTAAAGGCTAGGGTGAAGTGAAGTTTGTTTCCGGCTAGTTCCCTCCCTCTTCTGTGTTATTGTGTCTGCAAACCAATGTTACAAAAACATTTACTTGATTTTGCCAGGAATCACACAGCTCTGTCCGAAATATGAATAAAAAACCTTAAACATACCAGAATCCCTTAATGACATTTGTATCATCAAGGTCAGCTTTCAGGCACCTGTCATAACTAGCTAATAACATCTCATTGAGGACTGAGGTCAAACATGACCCGATGCACACAGCCTGACTGAACCACGTACTTGTCCTTTCTCAAAATGAGTCTACTGTCATATGTTTTCCAATTAGGTTTCAGTATCATGACCTGGTATTCTAAAGTGAAAAGCTTTCTTTACCGTGAGCTTGCACATGCAATTTCATCGTAGCCATTACGTGCATTTATTTGAACGCGCCTAATTCAGCGCAAAAGGTAAAAATTGTAATGAGAAGCACCCGTAATTCCAAAACAATACAATTTTATATGGCATCAAGTGGTCACTCAAGCGCTCTTGTCGATTAGGCCTTCTCTGCTCAACTTACAGAGAGATAGGTATACAACGAATCGTATTTTACCTGACATTTTTACCTTTCATAGACTCCTTGATCTTACCACGTGCACATACTTTTACTCGTGTATTCTTTGAAATTACCGACATTCTTTCTGTGCAGATAAATTGAAGATGGCTTGCCAAAATACTTCTTCATCAAAACAATTCTGCTTAACGCAGGGATGCTGAGTGAAAATTAAGGTAGCTTTTCATATGACGCTGTTAGGCCCGTCAGGTTCAAAGTCTGACGCTGGCAGAAATTCTTAGAAATATAAAGCGGTGATAGGCGATGTCCCTGAAAACAAAGAAATGGACACGAGTCAGAATATAGCACCGGCCTCCAAATAACGCTGTATAAGAAAAGAAAAAAGCGTTGTCTGCATATTATTATTACATACTGCAGATTTTGCATATCTATTTATTACCTAAAAGGTTTGAAGAACGTCTCCCGTTTCTCTCGTTACTTATCAGGAAATTACCAGTGTGCGAAAGTGAAAGGCAGATTAGAAACGAGTTTCCGAAAAATTTCTATACACTGCAAGGCATTCCACGGCTGTGCTACGTGTTGGGTAGTGTGCAGGGTGTGTCATGACAAAAAAATAATAAATTACAGTCCACCGAATGCACGCACAGCTTGCCATTTCCATTCACTGGCATAGCAATGGCAGTCACTTGAGGTTGGGGTCCATGTTTTGGTCACCCGGGCATGATCACAAGGGGTGCGCAGCAATTCATGTGAACAGGAAAGTAGCACCACTCCTGGCCTGCTTGGATTCCAGGAAACCGGGCTCAAATGTCAGGCTGACCAGCAATGGGTCAAGGAGGTGCTAAATTCACTTCCAAGTGCGTTCAATTGTTCTGAGAATGTTTAGACTCTTCTGAGAGGTGGTAGCGTGCGTGTGCCTTTGCTGCTCAGACAAGAAGAGCCCTTGAGAGCAGGGAGCGAATTGAACCGTTACTATGGCTCTGCTACATGTAAACTTAAATTGTATCTTTCTGCGGCCGTTGCCACTGACGTTGATGCCACCACGTGGTTTGTTCGTGAACCATATGCACCGAACACTGGCCGTCAGGCTTATAAGATTTACCTAAGGTATATTTGGTGAATTAAACAAGACATCTTGTTAGTGGTTAGGGAAAACTTTATTGACGGTGCTATGCAAACAAAATTTAAAGCCACGTGGTTTATTTGTCAAATATGTGTCTATTTATTACGTGCTTTAAAACAGTCTATTTTTCTTTTCTTGTTACTTGAGGAAATTCCCAGGATGCGGAAATCAAAGCCGAAGTTGAAATGAGCTTTCGAAGAATCCATGGTTTTTTGACGATATGTCCTCACTGGGACGCAGTCGCTGTGCAGCGTGCAATGCGCGTTAGTATGAACAATAAATTATGATTGACTGAATGCGTGCCGGCCTTGCTCTTTTTTTTCACAGGCACAACTATGACAGGGTAATTCCGGTTGGCATTTTCATGCATTGCTCGTCTGCAAGTGATTATGACTGGTGAGGAGCATTTTGTGTGAATAAGGAAGTAGCAGTGCACTATGCGTTCTCCCATTCAGTAATACCTGGCATGCATATCGGCTGAAGCAACTAGACGGCAAATAATTCGATTAGATCTGCCTAAGTTCCTGTAGTTTACCGGGAATATTTAGCGCCTCTAATGGTGGTAGCGGAGTACGCCACTTTGTAGGGCAGATAGAGAAACCACTTTAAAAAACAATGTTAACGGCCATCAGGGTTGGGGGTACGTTACCAGAAAGAAAAAAAATTGCATCCGGCTTTGGTGGTCAACAAAGGCGATGGCGTCGCCAAGTGGTTTCCTTTTGAACAAGCGAACCCTCTGAAATACTGGTGATAGCTGCGTGTTCAGGTTCTGAAAACTTGGCTCTATCGATGCCTTTCCAACAGAGTAAAGCCTTGAGATATTTCGCGAAAAAATATGTTTGTTTTAAGTCGAAGAAGTAGCGCAAAACGCAAAAAATAACGACAAGTTAAAGCAGTGAAGCACGTCATACAGTGGCCGACTTACTGACCACGGAAATGGGACTAAGGCGACGGGGTAGCTGCTGACTGCTACTTGTAGCCTACGTCAGCGCGCAGTTTTATTAAGCATAGCGTGAAGACATAACCAGCCAGGCGGTAACGAATGTGGCTAACACAAAAAAAATAAGTAAGGAGCAAGGGAGAGTTGCTTCCTAGTAAAAGCAGGCAAAAGCTACACAGTCGTCGTCTCCCATTTTCGCACACACCAAGACCGTAACGAAGTAGCGCCAATTCTCTGAAGTATTTCTTCTCTTCTTTCTTTTTCTGAGGAAGGCAAAGAAGTATACTAGTGGTATATGTGAAAGTCAACTTTCTTTAATGCCAATCTAAATGCGAAATGCCGACTCATAAATTTAAAGTATGAATGCTTATTAAAGGTGTACTCATGTCAAGCCTGTCTCGTTACTGCCAAAGGAGAGCGTTCGACAGAGTTCTCCGGTGATAAAACCCATTGAATGACATCTGTACATTCCATCTTTGTGGCCAGGTGTTGGGTGCGGGGAAGCAAGAAAGGGAAATTTTCTAAATAACTCCAAAGGAAAGCCATCGTTCTAGAAAAGAATTTCTTCTACCCCGCGTAATGGACATTCTTGATTTGGACATGTCTTCATCAAAAACCATATTCAAACGGGGTGGGAAAGTCAACCTCAAATAGTAAAAACTCAAACTAGCACTGCTGCTTTATTTCCACACGTAACACAGACGCCATTCTGCGGCTGAATTTGCGGCATTCATTACCTGAAGAAAAACGATGAGCTTAGGTAACAAGACAAGTCCTTGGATATAAAAAATGGTTTATTTATTAAACGCTCAAATTACTCTTAGACCTTGTATTGCGTTGAAGTTGCCGAGTTACCCGATACAGTTAATGTAAACGAGTCGAGTTTAATTAAATCAATGGATTACCGATATTGTGTCTAATTACGTCTTCCGTCCATGTCACAAATGTCGCAAAGCAACTCCTGGAGGCTGTTTCCAGGTAGCTCTCTTACTCGTCTCTGATTACGCTTGCGCGCTGCAAAAACCAATAAGAATAGACGCCGACCAAGACGTTTTTTGAGAACATCACGCGTTAACGGGTGTGCCAACTATTTGTACTGAATACTCGGCGTAACTTGCGATCGTGTTTCCAACACTGAAAACAGCCATTTAGAAATGCGCCTAAAGTAACGTGTGTGTAATATCAAAATGCGGAAAGCCACTTCCTGTGCAATCGCGGAGCACGGGTTATTGTCTGGCCATGATAGCAATCACTGGTCCAAGGCTTTCGTGATTGCAAAAAGAAAAATGCTGTTGCAAGGTTCTATTTCATGTTTCTATCAAGACTACGCAAATCGCAATGATATATAGTACGGGTTGAAAAGATACTCCATTGTTCAAGTAACGAATAATTTCTTTAATGTTCACTCTGCATTCCTTTTCGCTTAACGATTCTAATAAAAAAACGGTACAGTTCTCATGCCGTAAGCTTCAGTAGAACGATAGAGACGCGCCTAATTCTAATATCGATTGTACTGTATTCCGCAACTTCGCATTTATTTTTGTTTAATGTTAGTCAACTGTTGTGAAACTCATCATCGTTTTCAGAAGCAAAATACGAGTGCGACGTGAATAAGAATGGGACGAAGTGACGTTTTTACTCGCATAAGCAATGCAGCCAAATATAACTCTTCGCTTGACAAGGTAGAAGAAAAGAGCGACTCTGGAGACTTGTCGGATTTCTGTCAATTTGCTTTACTGCGCACTCCTAGTCAGGAAACAGCGGGATACACTGGCAAAGAGATGGTCGCGCCGAAAAAGAACACGTGAAATGTTGTAATAGACACGCTACAAAAAAATATTGCTGATCTTTCCTGTACGTCTTTCTCACTCCCTAAAATCTCCAAGAAGTGATTCCACTATGCCTGAGAGCAGGTCCAGTCAGAAAACCTGCAGAATTCAGTCTTTCGATTGAAGGGATCGCAATTTGAAGTGATGGCTAGACTTTGATAATGATGACTTCATGCAAGTATTTCCGATCCTCCGCTTAAGAAGCTTTGAATGTGCGAAACTTAAAGGTAGCAGAACTTTTCCAAAGCGAGATAAACGTGTTTCCAGCAAACGTGTTTCCACGTGAACAAAAGCTGTAAATCTGAAAACCTCAGCTTGTTCAAGTAAAATCTTGCGATCAATTACAGATTATTCATCAAAGAAGAAAAAATGTTCAAAATATTTTCCTTGTCTTGCCTGGCATCACACTGCTCTGCACAAAATATGAATTAAAAACATTCAACATACCGGAACAGCTTAACAGTATTTGTCTCGCCAAGGTCAGCAGCGGGCACCTGTCATAATCAGCTGATAACATATCGCTGAGGAATGGTGCAAAACATGAGCCGAGGCACGCACCCTGATTTTGAATGAACCACATGTCCTTCCTCAAGATGAACGTCGACTGTGATGCACTGTTTCATGTTTGTAAGATAGACTGAATTATCGGGACGCCATAATTTAAAGTCAAATATGTGTCTCCGTTAAAATTCCAGACACTAGTTTAGCGGGGCATTATGTGTAGTTAATGCACGTTCCAAGAAATTAATGTGGCTACGCCATATTTATAAACATGTCACGACCTGTTCAAGAAAACTGGGTGCGATAACACGGCATTCCTTCAAACGTAATTGAGACCACTTGATCATAACGCTTTTCAGTATATTTCATTTTCCTCAATTTGAAATGTCCTTGTAGCCTTATTTCAGCAGAAAAGAGCAAGATTAGAATCAGGAGCGCACTCCATCTTAAAACATTGCAGTTCTACATGAGAGTCACGTGGTCACCTGAGTGCTCTGATCGAACAGGCCTTCACTGGTTCTATTTACAGAAAGATAAATATAAAAGCAGGCACATTTCACCTGGAATTTATAACATTTCGTAGTCTCCCTGATCGTAACCCGTGAACATACTTCTGTTGATGTATTTCTTTTCATTCCCACATGCTTTATGAATAAACAAATATAAGAAAGCTTGCTGAAAGACTTCATTCTTAATCAAGACAACTCTATGCAGTGATGCTGGGAGAAAGTTCAGATAACTTTTCAAATCAGGCTGATAGTCAATTAAGGTTCATGGGCTAACGACAGCAGGAAACCATGGAAATACAACGCCATAACATGAATGTGATTGAAAACAACGGAAAGGCAACGAGTCAGAATATGGCCTCGGCCCTCGGCAAATACTGCTGCGGGAAAAAAAATGCTTTTTTGCATTTTGCATACGTATATATAAACTGAACGGTTTAAAGAACATATCGTTTGTCACTCGTTACTTCAAGCAAAATCACCAGAAAGATAGATGGGGCTACGGGTTTCCTAAAAGTGCGTATACTCGGCAAGAAATCTGTTGGCTGCTCTAGCAGTTGAGTAGCATTCAGGACGCGTTAGGACAAAAAATAAGTGGCAGTTCACAGAAAACGCGCCCAGCTTTCCATTCCCAGGCACAACAATGGCACGGCCATCCGAGGGAAGGTATCAGTGGTGTGGTCGCCCTGGTATGATCACGAGGTGTAAGAAGTATATTGTTAGAATAAGCCGAAACTCTCAAGGTCTCCTCGCATTCCAGAAAACCTGACCTGGATATCCGCGAGACCAACAATGGGTCAAAGAATTTCCTAGTTCCAGTCCAAGTGCATTCCGTTTTCCGAGAATGTGTAGGCACCTGTGAGCGCAGGGTAGTTCCGGGTGGTCCTTTGTTCGTCAGGCACAAAGGGCCCTTCCTTGAGTGCAGGGTGAAAATTAAACAGTGACCGTGGTTTTGACACGTGTGAAGATTCATAGCGCCCTTCTGCAGCCGTTGCCAATATCATTATTGTCGCCACGTGGTCTGTTCGTTAACCAAGCACCGAACACGGGCGCGGACTTTTATACTATTCATCCATAATACGTTTGGGGAATTACAAAAAAGATCTTGCTTATGCTTGAAGAAATTTTTATATTAAAAATTGAATTCCACGTCTTTACGTGCGAAAACAACCATCTGAATATGAGGCACGACGTAGTGGGGGACTCCGAAAACTTTGAACCTCTGTGGTTCTTTAAAGTGCAAATGAACTTAAGCACTGGGCTGTTTTCGCATTTCGCTCCCATCGAAATGCGGCCGCCACGACCGGGATTCGATGCCGCGACCTCTTGCTTTGGAGCCCAACACTATAGGCACAAAACAACCACGGCACTTACAAAATATTATTGATTATGCTCATTATAAAACATTCAGTTTACTTGCGCGGAATAGGTCCTTTCATTTACTTACTACTACAAGCAACCCAGAGGGTAATTGAGTATCGTTATGATGGCCTTATAATTCACCGGCCTGTACTGGAAGACGTTTATAACAGCAACTTTAGTCAAATTCGTTGCTATATATTAAATTTATTTGTCGAATTATCAAAAGAAATGTAGCATTACAGCGTTTAGAAACGCATGGTTTATTTACACTTCAATTCTCAATGCAACTGATCAAAAGAAGCAGGTTCACTGGAAATTAGGCTCTGATTCTGAGCAAAGCCGCGCAATGCCAATCTCTTTTTTTAAAACAGGAAATAAATGAAATTAGGAAGAAATTCTAAAATTAACGTTCTTTTATCTCGCTATAGACGAATATTTCATAGTGTACATAAAGATCTGATAAACAAACATGCAAGTACAGCTAAACAAAAGTATAGCGTTTGCGGCATAAGAAAGCACAAAAAGTTTGTCCTAATGCGTTATCATAGGGGTGTGTTTCTGGGGAGTTGTTGTCGACCTCCGTACTCTTGCTATGCTTGCTTTTTCGTAGATATACTACGTGGTAATCCCAATCGATATGATACTAGAATGACGTGCAGCGCGAAGAACAAAGACAGAGAGAGCACAGGCACTGCGCTGACTTCCAACACTATTTGATTGCCGATGCTGAATCATGTGTATATGATACATGAGGACGCATTCGCAGAAAACGGAAGGGGGGCAAAATGCGTGTTTTTACAGCAAGTAATCTTTGCTATTTTCATGGTCCTCCCCGAATGTTATGTTATCAAGGGTCACTTACTTCTTTCAGTGTGACATGTCGACGCGAAAATGCCTAGACGGCATTGTTTTCTTCATAATCTCATTAAGCAAATATATATATCTGTATATATATAGCAAGAGAACAAGTTTCCTTGTTAAAATCTGTGTATTAAGAAAGGTGGTACTAATAAAAAATAGTGTTTCCTAAACATAGGATGCGTTTCGAAGGAGTGAGAGTTGTCAAAGAAATGGGGAGGCTTAAATTGCTTTGACAACACTAGTGACCGGATTGCAGGACCGGCGTATAGAGATCCCTTCCAATTTTAAAAGGTATGGTTCTCCGAGAACGCGAACTATTTCACTATGCATATTCTAAGTATACATAGTGTTCTTGTATATTATTAAGTTCTGAATATGCTTCTGGTTTACGGAACACGTAAAATGCAAAATTACTACACCCTTTGTTTCCTTTGCTTAGTCCAGAGAATCGTTAAAAATAACCTGGGACATATGCCCGAAGCCTCATCTTTGGGCACGATAAATATATATATATATATATATATATATATATATATATATATATATATATATATATATATATATATATATATATATATATATATATATATATATATGTATATATTATAACACCCCACAAAACAGGCACGTCGTTTGTATTCCACTACGCTCTCCTTCTGTTTTCTTTTGCTAAAGGTACCCATGCACCATGCAGTGATGTAATATTTACTTTAATAGCCCAATTACCTTTTATGTACACATTCAAAACAGTAAAAATGGAACGACCATGCTCCATCGCTTTTTTTTTTAGTGCATGTCGCTATACCGGTGTCAGCCTCAGTATTCGCTCCAAGGTGACATGCCTTGAAAGTCACCGGCTGCTATTGGTTAACTACGGTATAAGCCGTAAAAAATTTTTGATATATATTTGCAAGCAAACTTTTGGCAATACTTTGCCAACGCTGTGTCCTAGCCAGCTGAGAGGAATGTCACATACACGTACAGAAAACCGCACAAGGAGATTACCACATGCTTTTTCGCACCTTTAAGTTTGCATAAAGTAGAAAGAGGGTTGCAAGACCCTCTAGATGTAAAAATGGAAAAGGGTAAGGGAGAAGATTCTTTTTTTTTACTTGCCCTCTAAAAAAACTCTCCGCTGTTTCACACCGTATTCTCATCCTACGACGCCGCCTTCGCTGGTCGCATAGTTAGCCACAACCCCTCTGACCACGTGACCATTTCGAAGCTCCTGCCCTTTGACGACGCAGCCAATTGGTTCAACATGTCGATGACCCGCCTCAATTTTTCTCCTCACATCGCCGCTTGCAAGAGCCCTGCCAGGCTTTAAAAGCCATTGGAACTTTCTCCGAGGCCAGACTTGCTCCAGTCGCTGTGACGATCAGTGCTCCATAACACGTCGCAGATATCCGCAGCCCACCTGCTTTAGCAGATCGCGGTGCAATCATCGACTTGCTGGCCAAACCTGTTACTGACGTCCACCAGAGGGACAGCGCCGCTGGAGAAGCGACTTCATCATGGCACAACCTCTCAGCAGCACCTCTGGCAGCAGCGAGAACCCTCTCGTACGGGGACCTCCGCGGTCCTTGGAGCAGCGCCACCAGGACAACGGGGACCGCGGCTCATCCACCTACGTCCTCCGCGGGTATGGCTGCCGCTTCTTGGACAAGCAACCTATTCAGTTCGTGCAGCCACTGCCGAGCGGCCGCGTTTGTGCCGGCTGCTCGGTGGTTTCTGCACAGGCCGTGCAACTGCCCTGCGGCCACACTCTGTGCGAGCTCTGCGAGGACGCCGCCTTGATGCGTCCGAACACGCGGCAGTACGGGGACACAGTAGTCCCCCATCGCACAGGCCTGTGCCCCGTGGACGAGACCTACTTTGCCAAATGCGAGAGGAGGGTCGTGGTCTTCCACCGGCGTAAGCTACTCCGCTATCGCGCCTTCTGCGTCAACCGACGCTTCGGCTGTGCCTTCGAAGCCGAGCTGGGTGAACTCAGGGAGCACTGCTTCAGCGACGGCTGCATCCCACGCAGGACCTGCCTCGTTTGTGGACGGGCGAACATCTTGGCGTGTGACATTCGGTGGCATAGGAAGCTGTGCTTGCCGTTCCAGGGGCGAACTTCGAAGCCGAAGCCTTGCCAAGAATCACCATCCCGAGCCACAAATGCAAAGACGCCACTACAATGAACAGTTGTAGTTTTGCTGTTTAATACGTGAATAAATAATAATGTTCATGTATTTCACGCAGCCTTTGAGTCATGATTGCACGTGCGCTGTGATCTGCCTGACGTGGCGTGAACACGAGCGTGACGTGAGTTTGCTTGCTGTTGCATAGAAGTCGAAATATCGTAAAGTAGCTTGTTTCTGCTTGAATGCTAATGTGGCTCGAAGTGTTCAGTTAACCAGTGCGGGGAGAGAACTACCTCATGAACCAACGATATTGAGGAAAGAGAGGGCTGGTACGCATAGCATTATTATCTTACATCGGTATAACAGGCGCCGCATGATAGTTGCCACAGTGTCGCTTCCTTCCCTTTTGTGGCATTGATATACTAGGCCTAGGAATTACCTGGCTCGCCGGGGTTATGAAAGTGCGCCGCGGTTCTGAAGCAATGGAAAGTAGTTAACCTCTTGAAGAAATAGTGGTTATGTTACTGTCTTAAGCACCTTAGTTAGGCGGATTCTAAGTAAAAAAAATTATGCATATAGAATTGATGCAAATAAAGGCTCTTACGGAAGAACTGTTCTGCTACGAGTCGAGGCCATATCACCGCTTTCCAGATAATGGTGAAATGTGTCGAGAAAATATGCGGCTCTGTTGCTCGTTACAGTACAGTAACTTAACTTCTACGCCGTCGATATCGACGTACACAACCAAGTACTAATTCTCTGAGAAGGCCCGAAATTGTCATGAAGCGGTGGAGATTTCCACAGCACTGAAGAAAGGATGGCCTCTGGCTTTATGGCTGTTCGTGATTTAAGTTAGAGGCATAGCAAAACAAGTGAAAAACAGTGAATTTTGGTTTCATTAATCCTACATGCATTATGCATGCGGACGACATCGGGCTACTAGCAGATTTTGCAAGAGCTTGCGAATATATGCGGGGACACGTATCATTCTAGGTTAATTTGGGTTAGGGAAATCGGTATTACGGTCTTCATTGAAGAGACGAGTAATTACTTGGTGTCAATTAAAGAGGAAGTCACAGTTTTATAGTCAAGTGACATAATTCCATCGGCGAATATAAAAGAAAGAAAATACTTAGGCAAGCACTCACCAAAAGGATATGAAAGTAAAGAGGAAGCGGAACGCAGCAATAATCTCTTTGTTGCCGCAATAAATATGAGGTGGGGCGTGGAACCGCTCCTTTTATGTATCTCCGCGCTTAGAAACCCCCTCGATGCGGCGTGCAAGTCAACAGTGACAGCAGAAGCGGGAAAATCGAAGGAAGAGGCAGTGCAAGCAAGAACGGTACAGTTCTTGTACTGAGAGCCCCAGTACAATGATCGAGAAGCGCCTTACTCAGAAATGGCCCTCACTGTATTCGACAGCGTGTAGTTTATTTTGGCTGAGTGTTGGTCAAGTAGCATCAAAGTCGCCATAGTTTCATACAGCCAACTGCGAGTGGGACGGGAATAAGAACTGTAAAAAGCGCAGTTTTCACTCACTCATGCAAACAAAGTATTCAAATATTAGGACTCACCACCAGTCAGCGTAGACGAAAAGAGCCACTCTCGAGACTTATCAGATTCCTATCGATGTGCTTCATTGCGTTAACCTGGTCAGGAAACAGTGGAAGACTCAGAGAGTTAGGTGACCGACGCCAAACAAAACAAGTTAATTGACGTAGTCATCTTCAAACAAATGTTGCTCATCTTTTCTGTACTGACGGATGCACGGAAAACGAACACAATTGACAGGGACGACCGAAGACAGGGCCATACCCATTGCAAGTGGCTGAACAGAGACGCTTACTGGAGAGGCAATTCCCAAAAGCTCGAAATAGAGAGCTTGCAACAATGGGACTCAAAAATCATAAGAAATGTATTTTTCAAACATAACACCTGAGACTACAGGGTAGTAGAAGGAGGTATTGTTCTCATTGAGTGCTTTGCTGCCTTTCTTCTTACAAGGAAAAATCGTGTTTAATGCGAGAGTTGTAGGCAAGTATAGGCGACACGACCGAGCGTACGCTAACAACCCTGTTTATCGCTCATATGATGAGAACTTAATGGCCGTCGGAGAGAGGAGGAAGAGTGAGAAAAAAGTTCCTGAATGACTGGGTGTTCACATGTGCGAGAACATGCATCAACTCAAGATTTACTGTTCAATCGTATGTATGATCACTCCTGGGTGGGGATGAACGCGACCCAATGTACACACCCCGATTTTCAAAGAACCACTTGTCCTTCCTCAGGAGGAAAATGGAATGTCATGCACTGTTTCATGTTTGTAAATTATAGTTAAGTAGCATGACGTCATAGATTGAAGTGAAAAGCTGTCTTTGCCTTCTGATTGCACATGCCGTGTTAGCGTTGCCTTTATGCGTAGTTAAGCCTGTCTCTGTGAAATTGCGGCGGAAGCACAATTTTGGTGAACACCTCATGGCCTCTTCGATGAAACGGCGTTCAGTAAAGTGGCAGTCCGTGACACGTCACGGAAGTCCCTTTCGTTACAACGCCTAAAGTTGAGGGGGGGAAGCGATTTTTCGCAAACTCTGTTTTCCTAGTAGCGCTATCATTGCTGGATGCGTTTATCTCCGTCTCATTCTGACATTTTCGTACTGATATTTTCAGGTATTCATTCTCCCGCAGACTACACGCGATTGGAACACTTCGAACGTAATCTCAGTTAATAGTTCATCAGTAACTGCGTCTATCATGCCTGTTAGAACGATCTACTTACATATCACCGAGTATTTCATTTATTGTCATTATGACTATGTTACTACCTTTGTTTTGCCATTTGTGGCACATTTATCTGTCCAAACTAAATCTTGCAGCATGAACCTCACTGTATTTTTTTTTAAATCTTGCTGATGTATAGGTTCATTCAATGTAATAGTGTGCATTTCTGAACTGTTTGTGCTTGTCGTGTTTGTATGTCAGTGTACTTTTTTGAATGCCCGTTTTGTAACGATTCCTGATGGGATTGAAAGTATTGCATAAATAAATAAATATAAAAGCAGTCGCATTTCACCTGGCATGTTTAACATATCATAGTCATCTTAATCGTACCACGTAAACAAGCTTCTGTTCATGTATTTATTTAAATTCCGATATGCATTATGAGTAAACAAATAAAACAAGGCTTGTGGAAGAACTTAATTCTTCACCAAGACAACTCTACTTTACGCAGTGAGGCTGGGAGAAAGTTGAGATAAGGTTACAAATTAGGCTATTAGGCAATTAGGGTTGAAGTGCTAACGACCGCCTGAACTGCCGTTGAGAACAACGAGTCAGAATATGGCACCGCCCTACGGCAAATTGCTCCGCGCAAAAAAAAAAAAGCTTGGTCTGTATTAAGCACGCATACTTCTAACCTGAGAGGTTTGAAGAACACGTCTTTCCTCACTCGTTAGTTGTAAAGAAATTACCAGCGTTCGACACTGAAAGGTACACAAGGCTATGGCTTTCCTTGAAGTGAATATACTCTGGGAGAGATCTCTCGCCTGCTCAAGCAGTTGAGTAGTGTGCGGAATGCGTTAGGAAAAAATAAATGACAGTTCCCTGAACGCACGCCCAGCGTGCCATTCACAGGCACAACAATGGCAGGGTCATCCCGGGAAGGGTTATACATGGTGTGGTCGCCCGGTGATGATCACGAAGCGTAAACAGCATATCGTGCAAATAAGCAGAAACACTCAAAGCCTCTTCGCCTTCCAGAAAACCTGGCTTGGATGTGGGCCAGACTAACAATGGGTCAAAAAAATTCCAAGTTCAACAACCAAGTGCATTCTATGTTCCGAGAATGTTTAGGCCCCTGTGAGCCAGTCTTCAACTGGTAGTGGTGTGTGATCCTTCGTTCGTCAGACACGAAGAACCCTTGAGTGCTCGGTGCACATTAAACCGTGACCGTGGTTTTGACAGCTGTGATGATTATTTACGGCCTTCTACAGCCATTTCCGCTATCGTTATTGTCGCCACGTGGTTTCCTCCTTAACCAAGCACCGGACACCGGCCCGGAGGCTTATACTATTCAGCCAGAATATATTTAAGGAATTACACGAGAGATCTTGTTTATGTTTCATAAAAACAATATCTAAAAAAATTGCATTCTGCGTCTTTGCGAGCCAAAACAACTATCGCATTATGAGGCATGCCGTAGAGGGAGACTCCGGAAATTTCGAACATATGTGGATCTTTAACGGGCAAAAAAACCTAAGTACACGGGTGTTTCCGCACATCGCCACCATTGAAATCCGGCCGCCGTGGTCGGGATTCGATCCCACAACGTCTTCCTTAGCAGCCCAACGCAATAGGCACAAAACAACCCCGGCGCGTAGAAAACATTATTGATTATGCTCATCACAAAATATCAGTATACCTGCGTGAAATATCTCCTCTGCAAAAATTTACTAATGCCAGCGCTCCAGAGAGTGATTGCTATCAATCGTACTAGCCGTAAACCAACCCAAACCTTACATCAGTAATTGGGAAGCTTTTAGATGGCCGTATAATTCGCCGGCCTGAACTGGAACACGTTTATAACAACTTAAGTCAAAGCCACTGTTACGTACTAAATTTATTTGTCGAGTTATGGAAAGAAGTATACCATTACAACGTAATAAAATGCCTGGTTTATTCACACTTCAACTCTCGATGCAACGGGTCGAAAGAAGCAGGTTCGCTGGAAATTAAGCTGTGGTGCTGTGCTAACGAATTACGAATAAATTCAAAAATTAAGGTTTTTTTTTCCTGGTAAAGACGAATACATGTTAGTGTACATAAAGACCTGATGAATAAACATGAAAGTACAGATAAATGAAAGTATAGCCATTGCAGCATAAAAAGCACAATAAATTTGTTCTAGAGCATTATCATAGGGTGTGTGTATTCGGGAAGTTGTTGTCTACCACCCTACTATTGCTATACTTGTTTTTTTGTGTGCGTGAATATACCACATGCCAATCCCAATCGATATGATAACAGAACGTCGTACAGCGTTAAGAACAAAGAAAGAGAGACGGCAGCCATTGCGCTGCACTTTCAACACTATTTGATTGCCGTTGCCAAATCACGTGTGTATTAAACATAAGGGCGCATGCGTAGCAATTGGAAAGCGGAAAAGGCGAGTTCTATAACAGCAAAAAATCTGTGCTAAGTACATGGTCCTCCCTGAATGGTGTCTGCCACTTGAAACGGTCACGCCTAATTTCGGACCCGTCTTTATCAAATAAGGGCCACTTTCGTTCAGTGCGACCTGTCGACGCGAAAATCCCTCGACGGCATTGTTTTGTTCATAATCTCACTAAGAATATATGTATGTATATATATATATATATATATATATATATATATATATCGTGTGTGTGTGTGTGTGTGTGTCTGTGTGTGTGTGTGTAATGTATAACGACAGCAGTAACTTTATGTTCAAATCTGCGTATTAGAAACGCCGGCACAATAAAGAAAATAGTGTTTCTATTAAAAAAAATGAATGTGTTTGGGAGGAGTAAGAGTGGTCAAGGAAATTGGGAGGGTTAAATTGCTTTGACAACACTACTGGCCGCATTGCATGAACGGCGTATATGGGTCACTTTCAATTGTAAAAGGCATGGTTCTTAGAGAACGCGAATTATTGCACTGTACATTTTCGATGAATGCAGAGTGTTTTGGTATTTTGTTAGGTCCTGGATATGCTTCCCGTTTACAGAACATGCACAATACAAAGTGACCTACACCCCAGTTTTGTTGTTTCATAGTCCAGAGAATAGTTAAAAATGACCTGGGACGTATGCCCGAAGTCTCGTCTTTAGGCACGATACCTAAGATACGTGAAGAATATTTTCACTAAAATCCTGGAACTATAATTGAAGACAAGACATCCTTAATCAACTCTTTAAATAATTAGGGTAGAGCACACTTGGCGATATAATACTTTAGTGCGGTGAGTATTGCTCGCGTGAGCTCCTTGGATGTAAAATAGAAAAAAAACGGAAAGAGGAAGAAAAGACTGATATAGATATCAAAACATACAACATCCCACAAACCAGACGCTTGTTTTTTTTCTACTACGCTCTCTCTGCGTTAAAGGCAACCAAACTCCATGAAGTGTTGGAATATTTACCTTCATAACAAAATTACTTTTGATAAACAGATTCAAAACAGTAAAAATGGAAACACCACGCTTCGTCGCTTTCTTGTGAGAGCATCACAACAAACTGGTGTCTACCTCAGTATTCGCTCAAAGGTGACATGTCTTGAAAGTCGGTGGCTGCTATTCGTCAGCTACAGTATGCGCCATCAAAAAATTGCTGTATAATTCTGCAAGCCAACTTCTGGCAACGTTTCACCAACGCGTTGATGTTCCCAGCCGAAAAATGTGGGATCGTTCCCCACCCGGGACAAGTTGTTTTTTCATGCACCTTCATTTCCACTAATTTATCGTTTCTTTATTTCATTTATTAAGCACAAGTGATGTCCCCTATGTTGTCCTTGGTGTCAGTGTTTGTTGGCTTCTTCTGGTATGACTAATAAAAGAAAGATCGCGCCCGTCGGTTAGTACCCTACAGAGAACCGCAAAAAAAAAAGATTACCACGTGCTTTTTTCGCACCTATGAGTTTGCGTGAAGAGAGGGTTACAAGAACCTCCAGATGTAAAAAAAAATGAAAGTGGGGAAGGGAGAGGATAGTGCCTTCTATTACTTGCCCTCTACAAATTCTTTCCGACATTTCACATAGTATTCTCATTCACCCTCGCCACCTCCGCTGGTCGCATAGTTAGCCACAGCCCCTCTAACCACGTGACCGCTTCGAAGCTCCTCCCTCGCGACGACATAGCCAATGGGCACAACGTGTCGAGGACCCACCTCAATTTTCCCCCTCTGCTCGCCGCTTGCAAAGAGCCCTGCCAGGCTTTAAAAACCGTCGCATCCTTGTCCGAAGCCAGACTTGCTCCAGTCACATTGACGATCTGTCCGCCTTAAGACGTCGTAGATATCTTCAGCCTACGTCCTTTAACTGATCACGGCGACTATCATCGAATTGCTGACCGAAGCGTCCATCAGAGGGACACTGCTGCTCGAGATTCGGCGTCATCATGGCACAACCACAGTTCAGCTGCACCACTGCCAACAGCTGCAACCATCTCGTACGGGAGCCTCCGCTGTCCTTGGAGCAGCGCCACCTGGGCGACCGCGGCCCGGCTACCCACGTCCTCCAAGGGTATGACTGCTACTTCCTCAACATGAGATCAATCACGTTCGTGGAGCCACTTCCAAGCGTCCGCGTTTGCGTCGGCTGCTCGGTGGTTCCTGCCAGGGCCGTGCTCCTTCCCTGCGGCCACACCTTGTGCAAAATATGCGAGTACGACGCCTTCGTCCCTCCGACAGCACAGCTGGACGAAGACGCCAGTGCCGTAGCCAGGTACTGGGGAGGTTTCTGTCCCGTGGACGGGACCTGGTTTGACGAATCCGAGGTGAATGTCCTGACCTTCCCCCTGGCTCTGCTGCACCAGCATCGCGCCTTCTGCATCAACAGACCCTTCGGCTGTGATTTCCAAGACGAGATAAGACACCTTGAGGAGCACAGCTTGACCGACTGCTCCATCCGACGTAAGATCTGCCACAATTGTGGACGGGAACACATCCTAGTGTGTGACACTTGGCAGCATTGGAGCCGTTCCTCGCCACTGTAGAGGCGAATGTCAAATACGAATGGACGTTATCAGCTACAAATGCACAGCCTCAACTTCCACGAAGAACGCTTGTAGTTCTACAATCGCAACATGTGAATAAATAATAATGGTATTTTATTTCACGCAGTCTTTGGGTCATGATTGCACGTGCGCTATGGTCACGCCTTATCCGGCGTGAACACGAGCGTGACGTGAGTTTGCTGTAGCATAGAACCCGAAACATTGTAAGGTACCTTCTTTCTGCGCAAATGTTAATGCTGCTCGAGCTGTTCAGTTAACCAATGTCGGGACAGCAGAACTTCAAAAACAGACAGTTTTGAGGAATTCTCCGGAAAGTGAAGGCTGGTGGGCTTAGCAGTACTTATGTAGATCGATATAACAGGCGCCTTATGAAAGTTGCCAGTGTCGTTTCCTTCCCTTTTGTAGCAGTTATATAAAAGTCGCAAGATTTACCAGGCTCGCTGCGCTCCTAAAAGAATGAAATGTAGTTCACGTTTTGAAGAAATAGTTCTTATGTTACTGTTTTATTAGCGTCAGGCACGCAGTTTCTAAGAAAAAAAAGAAAATCTATGCTAAAATTTACGCGAAAAAAGGTTCTTGCGGAAAAGGTGTTGTGCCACGAGCAGCGGCCAGATCTGCACTATATATATATCGGCGAAATGTGTCGAGGAAATTCGGGGAGCTATTAACCTTTACGGTAGAGCAACATAACTGCTACGGCGCTTATTCCAAAGCACACAACCAAGTAGAAATTTTCTGAGAAGGCCCGAAACTGCAATGCAGTGGTGGCAATTCCCAAACCACATAAAGAATACCCCCTGACACTTTTATTGTTCATACTTTAGGTTAAGGGCGTAGAAAGGCAACCGGAAAACAGTGAAGTAGGGTTTGATTGATCCGTAATGCATGGCGAAGACGTAGTGTTACTAGCGGATTTTGCAAGAGATTTACAGAGCTTTGCAAATATATGGGGTGTAATGCGGCGACCGACATCAATCTTGGGCTCAAGTTAGGTCGTATAAATCGGTAATTAGGAGCTTTATTGAAGATGCTAGTAATAACGCGAGTCAAACAGCAAATCATGTCATTAGTCAAGGGACATAATTACACCGGTGTATACATAAACAAAGGAATAACTTAGCCAAGCAAACACAAAAAACAATGATAATGAAGAAGGTGCGGGATCATCACCATCATTTATTAACCCTTAAGGACCCTTAACAGGACATTATATAAAAGGGGGGAGAACAGTATTGAACTAACATATATTGTAGCGAATGCTATTCAAGAATGAAGCAACTACGTTACAAGTACAGAGCGCACACACACAAAGACAAGGCAAATGGAGCAAGAATTGCTTTGTTGCCACAGTAAATATAAGGTGGTGCGTCGAACCAAAAATGGTGTAATGGTGCCAGCACTAACATTCGCGAACGCCACTATGTGCTTAAAATCGTATACCTTGTCGGGGTTTCAAATTAACCAAAGGTCGGTAGGCCTTGAGAACCTACGCTAAAACCCCAAATAAGGCAGTGCATAAAGACACCGTGTTGGGTTTTTCCCAGATTAGATAAGCGCTGAGAAAGCTTGGTTTTGTAGACAGACGGATGCATGAATCAAAATACACGAGCGGCTAAAGGGCACAAGTACCTGCACATCAAAACCTTAGTTGCATAATGGAGGAAGAGGCAAGAAAGTTGGTAAAACAAAGGTCATGTCAACAGAAAATGTCAACAGACAACCAAGAACCATCAAAAAGAAAGTGAGAGAAATGAAGGGTAAATTGCATGGAAATACTGGACACAGACACCGTTTAGAATTTCCAGATTGGAAAGAAAGGAATTGGAAAAGATGATTTGTATACAAGAGCACAAAGGACAGTGCTTTTGATATTTGGCGCTCGAGCTGCTTGCCTAGCGATAAAAGCAAACCGGAGCAAGTATTCGCTGTCAGATGAGGCGTGCGTACATCGCAAGGAAAACCCGCAGACCGCTTAGCATATCCTAAGCGAATGCCAAGGCATTCACCCATCGAGACTCGTGCACCACGTACAGCTTCCAGAAGCGCTTAGACTTAAAGGGACACTAAAGTGAGAAATGATTTCTTCTGCATCAGTAAATTACCTTTCTACAACACCAAAAACACCACTCCCACAACGATAAGACGTTTGGTAAGCCAGAAAAAGCGCAAGAACTAAATACCGGTGGCGACGCCTACTTATGTTCCCGCACTTGGGGACTGTGACGTCATGGATTTTGATGGCATCTTCTAGGGCTTAACAATTATATATAGCGGTACAGTGTGATTACGTTGTGTTCTAAAGGAACCAAATGTTAAACATGACCAGTTTCGGGAACCCTTACTCAGCCAACGCGGCCCAAATGCGAAAACATACTTTGGAATCCCTGACATCACGCTGACGTACCAGCGCTGGGGTTTCGGCGCGAAATTCAAATACTGATACTTGGACCTTCATTTTCTCATCTAATAACCAAACTATTTTGGTTAAATGACTGCCTGCAGGGTTCTGAAAGAATGCTTCATTAGTCTAAACTGATTTATTGTTTCCCTTTAGTGTCCCTTTAAGGTGTACGGAAGCATCAACTGGTCAGCCGTCGAGACAAGCAAGGGCCCTTTAGAGTATTGGTGAAAAATGGCATGGACGAGACATAGGCAGCGATGAGGGGTAAATAGGTCTTGAAAAAGAGAAAAGATTATGCGGATCCCATGCACTGTGCGAATCGATGTAAGCGAAGCTGTCTGTGCGGCTTGTTTTGATTGGGGGTTATTATCTTTGATTTTGATGGCCAAAGTTTCATTTTCTCAATGTTTAGTCCAACGCGAGAGGGGTGTATTGATGTTAAACATTACATTGCTTGCACCACTTCTGTTTGCCTGCGTTGCACACAGAACCCACATGGAGGAAGTGTTTTCTTGGAGCGTTATTGCGCTGCATACTTTATAATCTCTGAGAAGGTTGAGCACATTCATTGCGTCACATATCACATCGCCTCTTGGCAGAAGTATCAAAATTTAACTGAACTATGAGGCTGTACGTGGCAAACCACAATCGGATTATGAGGCATGCATGCCGAAGTGGCGAACTCCGCATTAGTTTTGACAACGCGGTGTCCTCTTGACGTCCATGAATACTTTGTTTAGCGCAAAAAGACAGGATCAAGAAAGACGGCAGGACAAGGCGCTTGTGTCTGTCTTTTTGCGCCAAACAAAGTATTCATGGACTCGCACCAACTAGCCCGCCAACGCATTGTGCTGAATCCTCTTAACGTGTCCTTAAATATAAGTGCGTGAGCGTTTTTTTTTTTATTATTATTTGGCGCCCCGTCGAGATGCGGCTGCCACGGTCGGAATCACATCCGCGAACATGAACAATGACATAGTCGCTAAGCTACCACGGGAATACAGAGATGGTGATTTGACCTGCAACCGCTTCCGTAGTGTCGCTCATACACCCTGCGGTGCGCTTTAATTACTACGGCACTGCTTCGGCGCGACCTGCATAGATTGTCCATTTGACATATGTTTTCGTCTGGTCGTGATAGCAATCACTGGTACAAGGCTTTCATGATCGCAAAGAAAAAAATATATTGCAAAGCCGTATTTCTCGTTATTTCTGTCAAACCGACGAAAATCGCAATTATTTAGGGTATGGGGCAAAATCTTACTCAATGATTCAAGTAACGATTTTTTTTGTGTGTGCGCGGTGTCTCTTGCTTTATGCTTAACTATTCCTGCGTGCAAAAATCTTTACATCCCACGCACTGTGAGAATTTATGTAAGCGAAGCTTCCTGGGCTGTTTGCTTTGATTGACGATAATTAGCGGTGATAACATCTGAGAGAATTTTGCATTGTCAATGCCTCACATGGCACATTGCGTCGTTGCAGAAGTATGAAACATTAACTGAATTAAAATGCATAACTGGGTTGTGAGGCCCGCCGTAAGTCGACTCCGGATAAATTTTGACACCATGGTGTTCTTTTAACCTGTCCCCAAATCTAATAGCAAGAGTGTTTTTTTTTCGCCCCATCGAAATACGGATGTCGTGGTCACTACCCTAATGACAGTTTATTGGACACGCACAACCGCTTCCGTAGTGTCGCCGATAGACCAAGCGCTGCGCTTCAATAATTGCACCCCTGCTTGTGCCCACCCTCCATAACTTCTACACTTGACATATTTACAAAACTTTTTTTTCATAAAAAGCAGAAACGTACGTTACCGTACCTTCGACTTTAATTTATCCCGTTTCCTCCTAACCGCTGTCCTGTGTAGTAGCAGCGTTTCCTTGCCTTCTCACGTCAGATTTCTTCATCCTCCTCAACCCCCTCCCCCCTTATGTGTGGGAATTAGAACCAAAGAGTGGCAAGGATGTTGTTCCCTGGTTTCGGGACTGCGTCGGTTGCCCCCATGCTCTGCATCTACTCCACTCACCTCCTAACCATTATGGCTTCCCCCTGCACCTGCGCGCTGTTAGAAAGGTAAGGGCTGCAATTTCTGCATTGCTTGTAAGGTGGTCACAGATGATTGCAGCTGTCAGGAGGCTGATTGGGCGATGCCAAGGGAGCTCCGGAGGGCATTGTGCCCATTCGATCCGCAGCAGAGGTAAAACGAGCTTCATTGTAAGGTTTGTCATAGACCAACACAAGACGGGGACAAATGAAAGGTGGAGAAATACCACATGATCCTTTTCACCTTTTGCCCCTTTCTTGTGGTGCACTGTTGCACGCAGAAATAGAAAAATGTATACTGAGAAGCTCCCCCCGTCCATACCCCCCCAAACACAGCTCTGGAAAAAAATATTTTAAATCAGGCAACGTGGTCCCTTCAGCGCTTTACTCAAGAATGCCTTCATTGGTTCCATTTTTTTTAAATATAGATGTAAAAATTGATTCATTTTACCTGGCATTTAACATTTCCTAGTCTCCTTGATCTTACCACGTACACATACTTACATTCACGTATTTCTTTAAATACCTACGCCCTTTATAAGCGAGTGAGTAAATGTAAGAAGGCTTGCTGAAAGACTTCATCAGAACAACTGTGCTTTACGCAGTTAGGCTAACAGAGAGTGGAGATAACTTTTCATATTGAGCCGTCAGGCCCTGAACGTTCAAAGGCTAACGCCAGCAGAAATTGTTGAAAATACAAAGACCGTTTTTTCGTAGGCGCCGCCATATTGTGATGCAGTGGCGCCGCCTATGAGCAGCGCCATACTGGCTTGGGTGAAAGCGGTCTTTGGCATGGCAGGTATACGCTCGGCGGTAGGTTCTGGCGTTTGTTTTCGCGCTAGTGAGGTCTGTTTAGTATGACGTGCGTCTTCTACGTGGTAAACGGTTCTGTGAGACGTGCTGAAGTGGTTTAAAGCGTCATGGCCGGAATTTTTGCTGGCGTTGAGGTGGATGGAACACGCAGCGTGATGTGTGCGAGCATATTTGAGCCTACAATCAGCTTTGGAGATCAATTGTTTATTTCCGAATGTTCCAATCACTAATGCGGCCTATTGCAATATTATCCTTTATTTCTAAGCTGCGGTTTAGGAGCCATTAAACATACGCGACGATCGTAACAGCGTGGGTACCGTTCTGCTACGATAGGAGTGACAAGCGTTCAAAGTGTCTGCTGCAGCTTACATTGCGTGACTACTTGGTTGGATGGATGAAGTTTCCACCCATGAATAAAATAGTTTTGGCTAGTAAAAGCAGCATACCTTACAGTCTGAATTAAGCTTGTCCAGCAAAGCGACCGTTTACGAGAGCGAGCGTCCTAAGCAGTAGTAGGTGCTGGATTACAAATATCTTTGTACTATATAGCGCATGGTCCAAGCATACGGCATCAGCGGTCATATATTTATAAACGTTGCGCGGCGTTAGTCGGTTTTCGCTTGCTTTTTAGGGAAAGAGGATGATAACCGAATTTTCTTTTCGGTTGTGTTTGTTCAATTCTCTACGACGCACTCCCACGTATTACGGAAATTTGGCGCTCAAAAATAGCCATCGCATTCTTTTTATGCAAACCCTCTCATATATTATGGCTGTTTACAAGCCAAAAAGGCAATGCCGAAGCACACAGCTTATATATGTATCATGCTGGCTCACCAACCGCAGTGATCGCTGTGTTGAGCAGCGCCATAGGTCCCATGCAGCAAGGCTAGCGTAGACATATGATAACGTCAAGCATACTAGGCTTGAAACGCGTGAGAACAACGTTAGTGTATCACAAATATTTCATAGCGCCTGCCACTCAGACGTTTCGTGGTTGCCTTAGGTTGGCCGTGCACGAGCGTGCGCTCTTATGTTTTATGTTTTACTCCCTGCGCCAATCGATCAGACAGCGAGCTGATTTACTCTTTAATGCTGGTAATACAGAGATGCCGGTTTTCTTTGTTGAATTAAAATCGATGTAAGTAAAATAATAAACAACACATACACGCAGGGCGACTGATAAGGCGCGTACACCGCGGCTGATTTTTGCGCCCCCAAGACATATTTCTGCCTACAGTAGTTACCGATGCACCGAAAGGCTTCCCTGACGACCTTATATGAACTAACATGGCGTAAATTTCACAAAGTAAGATCTAAAACATCTCGAAATCGTTCCGCAGCACGCGAGAGCAATACTTTCAAGCTGCGCCGCGCCGGATCGCCCAAGCCAGAGAGGAGGAAAGGCTCTCCGCGAGCCCTATCCTCCTCGCCCGATGAAACGGTCTATATTTACCCCGCTTCCCCTTAACAATCCACTGTCTAGTAGCAGCGTTTCTTTGCCTTCTCAAGTCAAGTATTCTTCATCCTCCTCCGCCCTCTCCCCTTTTGTGTGGGAACTGGGAGCAAAGAGTAGCAAGGCTGTTATTCCCTGGTTTCGCGACTGCGTCGGTTATACTCATTCTCCGCTTCCACTCCCCCCCACCTCCTAACCATCCTAGCTTCCCTGAAGACACGCACGCTGCTAGAATCATTAAGTGGACACGCTGCAATTTTTGCAGTGCTTTTGAGAAGGTCACAGATAATTACAGCTGTCAAGAAGCTAATCGGGCGACGCCAAGGAAGCTCCGGAGGGTTCTGTGCGCATTCCACACGGTGCAAAAGGTCAAGCGAGTTTCATTGTAAGGTTTGTAGCGAGGCGACCCAAGATGGGGACAAATTGAAGGTGAAAAATGCGGACAGGGCGCTTTCCACCTTTTGTCCCCGTCTTGTGTTGCCCTGTTACTAGTCTTACAGCGAATCCTAACCAACTGGACCAACATAAAGTTTGTGGTCAAACGAGTTTCTCGCATCTCTTTTATACTCTGCCAGGCTCCTTTTATGTATATACACTCTCTGAACCACCCACGACGTGGCGTGCACTTCAGCAGCAACAGCAGCAGCGGGAAAGTCGAAGAATAAGGCAAAGCAAGCATCGCTTTAAGAACGGTACACTTCTTGTGCCAAGGGGTCAGGTGCAACGATAGAGACGCGACTTATTCAGAAAAGGCCTGCAGCGAATTCGGCAGTGTAGTGCCTATTTTCAATGATTGTTCGTCAAATATTGTCAAAGTCGTCATATTTTCTAGCAGCGAAATACAAGTGTGACGGGAATAACAAGTGGAGTTTTCAATCATTTAAGCAAACAACGTATTCAAATAATAGTACTCGCCGCTTGTCTACGTGGAAGAAAACAGCACCTCTAGAGACTTATCAGATTCCTATCAATGGGATTTCTTGCGTTATTCCGCTCAAGAACACCGGAAGATTCAGGCGGGGAGAAGGTCGGCGCCTAGCAAAACATGTTGAATGTCAATATAGTGAATTTATTTTAAATATTGGCTATATTTCTTATAGCGACGAATATAGGTAAAACAAACACAATTGACCGGGACGATAAACGCCAGAGATACACCCATTGCGAAAAGCCGAAGTGACAAGTTTATAGGAGAGGCAATTCCCAAAAGCTCGGAAGAGCCAGCTGGGCGCAATCACGCTCAAAATACAGAAGAATTTTTTTCTAACCGCAACACATTCAACCACAGGCAAGCAGGACGAGTTATTCTCCCCATTCAATGGTTTCGTCTCACCATCCCAAAACCCTACAAACTCCTCTACCTTGGTACCCTCTGATAAAGGATAGTGAACCATAATAATACATTTCGTCTTCATGAGCACGTTATTATTGTAGCGGGAATCGGACAACTGAAAATTCTAGCAGCTCCCGAACTTCAACGGGAATGCTCTCTGGGTCATTAAGTGGACACTCTTGATTGTGGACGCTTCTTTAACGGGAACACTTTCGTGCAACCTGTGAAATACTTCGAACCTTATCACAATAGCGCTTCCTGGTGCACAGTCATTGATGCTACAAAATTAGTCAGCTGTTCATCACTATTACGTATAGATGTGTACATTCTTCAACAGCAGGTTTTTCTTTATATTCATGCAAAGTTCTTTTTTTATCACTGTCACCGGTACATTGGGCTTATATCTATATGAGTGCGCGTATGCCACATGTTTATGCGAAGGCATTAGATAATTTTCAAAAAGATGGCTGCTTGGTCTGGCTGGTGAAATATGTGCTGCTCAATGAACAATCCTTTCTTAGCGCAAATCGAAGTAAGGAACAATGCGAAAGGATAGAGCCCATGCTAATTACACAGGTTATTGTTCAGATGGCGGGAACATAGGCAAAATCGAGGACGGGAGGAAGAAGAAAAAAAAAGATGGTTTGAAATAAATTCCTATGTACTTGTGAAGAAACACGCATTACCTCAAGAGCAACTGATCGTATTTATCTAATTGGGTAAAAGAAGTCCACTCGCACAAGTTTTTTCAAAGGACAGCCACTTGACAGGCTGCTACCTTGAGACGCGCATCAGACTGCCAGTCTCTCTTAGGTGGCCCAAATACATCGCCATTGTGGTCCATGTAGCTGAGGTCGCACAATAAAGAAGTGTGATGGACAAATCCCATGGCGCATTTTACATCCTTTTTAAATGTTTCTTCACACAGCGTGTCACGGAGGTGTAATCTGAATTGTTGTAAATATTGGCTTAACACTTCTTTTTAGCCGACGCGACATAAGGTAAAGTTGAAATCTTCGCCTTGGATTCATTCTACGAGGTTTCTTATTTTGCACATGTCTATTCCTTTATAAAATATCCAAAAAGTGATTCCGCTATACCTGAGAGCATGTGCTCAAGGAAACCTGCAGAATTTAATCTTTCAACTTGTCAATGAAAGCTCGTTTTGACCTGCCGATGGCAACACCTTAAAAACGATGCCATTATGCATGCTTTTGCTATCCCCCGCTTAACAAGCTTTGAATGTACGAAACTTAAAGGTAGCAGAACTTTTCTTGCGCGAGGTATATATATTTCCAGTAAACATGTTTCGCCGTGAACAAAAGTTGTATACATGAAAATATCAGCTTGTTGTTCAAGGAACATATTGCGGTCTATACCAGATTATTCATCCACGAAGAAAAAAAATGTTGAAAATATTTTTTACGTCTTGCCTGGCGTCACACTGCTCTGCACAAAATATGAATTAAAAACATTCAACATACCGCAATAGCTTAACAGTATTTGTCACGCCAAGGTCAGCATTCGGGCACCTGATATAACCGCCTAATAACATATCCCAGAGGACTGGGGGCAAAACATTAGCCAAGGCACACACCCTGATTTTGAATAATTCACATATCCTTCGTCAAAATGAACGCCGATTGTGATGCACTGTTTAATGTATGTAAGGAAGATGCATTATCGTGACGTCATAGTTTAAAGTGAAAGCTGTGTCTGCGTTCAGTTTCCAGAAACTAGTTTAGTGTGGCATTATGTGTAGTTAATTCCCGTTCGCAGAAATTAGCGTGGACACAGCATATATATAAACACGTCAGGGCGTGTTCAAGGAAAATGCGTTCGATAAAACAGCATTCCTCCAAACGCAACTGGCACCACCGGTTCATGACGCTTTTCAGTATATTTCATTATCCTGAATAGAAAATGTCCTTGTTCTCATATTTCAGCGGTAAGGAACAAAATTATAATAAGAAACACACTCCATCCCAAAACCTTAGTTTTACATTAGAGTAAAGTGGTCGCTTCAGCGTTCTTATCGAATAGGCCTTCTCCGGTTGAATTTACAGTAAGATAGAAAACAAAGGAGCTGCATTTCACTGGAATTTTTAACATCTTATAGTGTCCTTGAACGTACCACGTGAACCTACTTCTGTTCATGTATTTAGTTTCATTTCTACATGCTTTATGAGTAAACAATTAGAAAAAGGCGTGCTGTAAGACTTCATTCTTCACCAAGACAAATCTGTTTTACGCAGTGAGGCTGGGAGAAAAGTGAGATAACTTTTCAAATGAGGCTATTAGTCAATTAAGGTTCAAGGGCTAACGACAGCAGGAAGTCATGGAAATACAACGCGATAATATAGGCTGCTATTGAAAACAACGCAAAGGCAACGAGTGAGGATATGGCCTAAGCCTACGGCAAATAGTGCTAAGCCAAAAACAAAAAAGAAGAAGAGCTTTGCTTCATTATGCATGCATATTTACGACCTGAGAACTTTGAAGAACATGGTCCTTTGTCACTCGTTGCTTGTAAGGAAATTACCAGTGTACGTCCGTGAAAGGCACAGGCGGCTACGGGTTTCCTAGAAGTGTATATACTGTGAAAGAGATCTGTCGACTGCTCTAGCAGTTGAGTAGTGTGCAGGATGCCTTAGGAAAGAAATAAGTGACCGTTCACGGAAGACGCGCCCAGCTTGCCATTCCCAGGCAGCATATCATTAGAATAAGCAGAAACACTCAAGGCGTCCTCGCATTCCGGAAAAACCTGGCTCGGATTTCCAGCAGACCAACAATCGGTCAAAGAAATCCCAAGTTCTACTCCAAGTGCATTCTATTTAAGTCACAGTTCACATTCTATAAGTCACAGTTCCCTGAATGCGCGCCCAGCTTTCCATTCACAGGCAGAACAATGACACAGTCTTCCCAGAAAAGATTTCCATGGTGTGGTGTGGTCGCCCGGGTATGATCACGAGGCGTAGACAGCATATCCTTAGAATAAGCAGGAACACTCAAGGCCTCGCATTCCAGAAAACCTGACTAGAAAATCGGCCGGACCAACAATGGGTCAAAGAAATCCCTAGTTCTACTCCAAGTGCATTCCATATTCCGAGAATGTTTAGGCCCCTGTGAGCGCCCGTAGTGGTGTGTGATCCATTGTTCGTCAGACACCATGGGCCATTCAGTGCGCGGGTGAAAATCTAACCGTGACCTTGGTTTTGACACGTGTGAAGATTCATAGCGCCCTTCTGCAGCCATTGCCAATATCGTTATTATCGCCACGTGGTTTGCTCGTTGACCAAGCACCGAACACCGGCCCGGTGGTTTATACTATTCAGCCATATTATATTTCGGGAATTACACGAGAGATCTTGTTTATACTTCAGGAAAACATTATCTTTAAAAATTGAATTCTGCGTCTTTACGTGCCAAAACAACGATCTGACTATGATGCACGCCGTAGTTGCTAACCCAGAACACTTTAAACAACTGTGGTTGTTTAACATGCAAGTAAACCTAAGTACACGGCTGTTTTCGCACTTCGCCCTCATCTAAATGCGGCCATCGTGGCCAGGATTCGATGCCCCGACCTCTTGCTTAGCAGCCCATCACTATAGGCACAAAACAACCATGGCGGGTAGAACACATTATTGAGTATGCTCATAATAAAAAAATTCAGCGTACTTGGGTGAAATAAGTCCTTTTCAATAACTTACAAATGCAAGCACTGCAGAGGGTAAGTGAGGATATTTAAGATGGCCATATAACTTACCCGCCTGAACTGGAAGACGTCTAAAACAACTAAAGTCAAATTCACTGCTATGTACTAAATCTATTTGTCGAGTTATGGAAAGAAATATACTAATACAACGTTTTGAAAACCGTGGTTTATTTACACTTCGACTCTCGAGGCAATTGGTCAAAAGATGTAGCTTCACTGGAAATTAGGCTGTCATTCTGCACAAGACCACGCAATACCAAACTCTCTCTTTTTTTAATGCGAGATTAACACGAATTAGGATTAAATTCTAAACTTAACGTTTTCTTCTTGGTAAAGACGAATAGTTGATAGTGTACATAAAGATCCAAAAAACAAACATGAAATTACAGATAAACAAAAGTATAGCTTCTGCGGCATAAAAAGCACAATAAATTTATTCTAAATCGTTATCATAGGGTGTGATATTCGGGGAGTTCTTGTCGACCTGCCTGCCTATTGCTATTTTTGCTGTTTCGTTGATATACCATATGGTCATCCGAATCGATATGATAATAGAACGACGCATAGCCCGATGGACGAAGACAGAGAGACGACCGGCATTGCACTGACATCCAACAGTATTTGATTGCCGTTGCCAAATCACGTGTATAATAAACGTGAGGGCGCGTGCGAAGAAAATAGAAAGTGGACGAAATCCGTGCGCTCAATGCATGGTCCTGTTTGAATGATGTCCGCCCTCTGAAATGGTCACACCTAATTTTGGACCCTTACTTATCAAGTGTCACTTTTTGTCAGTGCGACGCGTTGATGCGAAAATACCTCGATGGCATTGTTTTCTTCATAATCTGACGGAGAAAATATATTTTTATATATTTATTGTATGGCGAGAGAACAAACTTTTCTTGTCAAAATCTGAGTATTAGAAACGCTGGCACTAATAAAGAGAATAGTGTTTCTTAAAAAATGAATGCATTTGGGAGGAGAAAGAGTAGTCAAGAAAATAGGGAGGCTTAAATTGCTTTGACAACACTATTGGCCGCATTGCATGACCGGCGTATATAGGTCACTTTCAATTGTAAAAGGCATGGTTCTTTGAAAACGCGAACTATTCTGCTATACATTTTCTGCGAATACATAGTGTTTGGTATTTTATTAGGTTCTCAATGTGCTTGCCGTTTACGGAACACGTAAGATACAAAATTACCTATACACCCCATTTCTCTTGTTTTCGTCCAGAGAATTGTTAAAGATCACCTGGGACATATGCTCGAAGTCTCGTCTCTTGGCACGATAATTCAGATACGTGAAGAATGCTTTCACGAAACTTCGGCAACCAGAATTGATAAACAAGACTTCTTTAATCAACTCTTCAAATAATTAGGGTAGGGCACACTTGGCTATGTAATAGTTCAGTGCGGTGAGCACTTTTCGCCTGAGCTACTAGGACGTACAATAGAACAAACGGGAAGAGGAAGAAACGGCTGATATAAATATAAAAAAAATATCACACCTCCCAAAACAGACACGTGGGGTGGGATCTACCACGCTGTCTGAGCGTTTCCGTTTGCTATAGGTAACGATGCACCTTGAAGTGATGTAGTATTTACATCAATAACAAAATTACTTTTCATATACATATTCGAAAAAGCAGAAATGGAACGACCACGCTTCGTCGCCCTCTTGTGAGTGCATGACGCAAAACTTGTGTCTACAGCAGTATTCGCTCCAAGGTGACAAGCCTTGAAAGTCACCGGCTGCTATTCGTTAACTACGGTATGTGCCGTAAAAAAAATTCATATAAGTTTGTAAGCCAGCTTCTGGCAATGTTTCACCAACGTTTTTTTATGGCCAGCTGAGAGGAATATCACATACAACAACTACGGAGAACCGCATAAGAAGATTACCACGTGCTGTTTTGCACCTCGGAGTTTGTCTAAAGTAAACAGAGGGTTACAAGAACCTGTACTTGTATAAAATGAAAGAGTGTGAGGGAGAGGATAGTGCTTTCTTTTACTTGCCCTCTTCAAAAACTCTCCGCTTTTTCACACCGCAGTCTCATTCTCCTTCATCACCTTCGCTGCTCGCATAGTTAGCCACAGCCCCCTCAAACCACGTGACCGTTTCGAAGCTCCTCCCCCACGACGACAAAGCCAATGAGTACAACTTGTCGAGCACCCGCCTGAAGTTTCCTCCTCACATCGCCGCTTGCAGAGAGCCCTGCCAGGCTTTAAAAACCGTAGCAACCTTCTCCGCAGCCAGACTTGCTCCAGTAGCAGCGACGATCGTCCTTAACACGTCGCATACATCGTCAGCCCACGTGCTTTAACCGATCACTGTGACCAAACATCGACTTGCTGACCGAAGCTGCTAACGACGTTCGTCAGAGGGACACCGCCTGCTGGAGAATCGACGTCATCATGGCAGCACCACAGTTCAGCTGCACCACTGCCAACAGCGAGAACCATCTCGTTCGGGGCCCCCCGCGGTCCTTGGAGCAGGGCCACCTGGGCAGACGGAACAGCGGCCCGTCTACCTACCTCGTCCGAAGGAATGACAGCGCCTTCTTGCAATCGCGACCCATTACGTTTTTGGAGCCACTACCAAGCGTCCGCGTTTGCTCCGGCTGCTCCGTGGTTCCTGCACTGGCCGTGCGACTCCCCTGCGGCCACACCCTGTGCGAGGAATGCGAGCAGAACGCCTTCGTCCGTCCGACAGCACGGCTTCGCCGAGACGCCAGTGTTGTTGTAGCCAAGCACCGCACACGCCTGTGTCCCGTGGACGAGACCTACTTTGCCAAATGCCAGCTGAGGGCCGTGATCTTCCCCCTGCGTAAGCTGCACCGCCATCGCGCCTTCTGCGTCAACAGACGCTTCGGCTGTCCATTCCAAGGCGAGCTGGGAGAAGTCAAAGGGCACTGCTTCAGCGACCGCTGCGTCCGACGCAAGATCTGCCTCTTTTGTAAACGGAAAAACATCCTGGCATGTGACACCCGGCTGCATTCGAAGCACTGCTCCCCATACCAAAAGCGAATGTCAAAGCAGAAGCCTAGCCAAGAATGAAGAACACTCCTCGTTTAATATCGCAATATGTGAATAAAGAATCATGTTCATGTATTTCACGCAGCCTTTGAGTGATGATTACACGTGCCTTGTGATCTGCCTGATACGGTGTGAACACGAGCGTGACGTGAGTTTCCTGTTGTTATGCTATGGGGTTTTCAAAACCACTTTCTGATTAGGAGGCACGCTGTAGTGGACGGCTTCGGAAATGTCGACCCCCCGAGGTTCTTTAACGGGCCCCTAAATCTAAGCACACGGGTGTTTTCGCATTTCGACCTCATCGGAATGCGGCCGCCGTGACCGGGATTCGATCCCGCGACCTCGTGCTCAGCAGCCCAACACCATAGCCACTGAGCAACCACTGCGTATGTGAGTATCCTTTGGCATACAACTCGAAACAGGTTGTTTCTGCCTAAATGTTAATGTGGCTCGAAGTTTTCAGTTAACCAGAGTCGGGAGAGCACAACTACAATGAATTAACGTTTTTGAGGAAATTCGCGGAAAATCAGTGCTGGGGGGCTAAGCAGTATTAATGTGTATTGGTGAAACAGGCGCCGTATTAAAGTAGCCATTCTGGTTTCCTTCCCATTTGTAGCATTTATATCCAAGCCGTAAGATTTACCTAGCCTCCAGCCAGATAATTAGCGCTTCCTTGCCTTCTCACGCAACAGTTCCCCGATTCCTCGTCCCCCCCCCCCCCACACACACACAACCCTCCTTTTGTATGGCAACAGTGAGCGAAGAGTCACAAGGCCATTATTCGTTTCGCTACAGCGTCGATTCTACCCATGCTGTGCCTGCTCTCTGCCATTCTATCTAGATTCCCTCTTGACATGCACGTTAGTGAAAAAGTAAGAGCTGCAATTTCTGCAATGCTTTTGGGGATGTCAGCGATAATTACACCTGGCAATAGGGGAATGCTGCGAAGCCCACGAAGCTCAAGATGACATTGACCACATTCGTCGTGGTGCATAGGCCCAAACGAGTTTCTCGCGTCACCATTGCTCTGGCCCGCACTCCTGAGGTGTATACCCACGCTCTGAGCCCCCCCCCCCCCCCCCCATTGCGGTATGGCAAGCAGCAGCAGCGCCAGCAGCAGTGGGAAAGTCGAAGCAACAATGAAAAAAAGCCTCGCTTTAAAAAAAAAAGAAGTTACAGTACTATGCCCCTACCTTAAGTGGATAGGGTGCGAAAAAAACAAGGTTGATTGCATGATACGAAAGGCTTTTAAGAGGGCGGTCGGCGTTCCACTAAACTCGAGCACCGAGAAGTTTCTGGAGCTCGGGCTTCACAACTCACTTGACGAGTTAATCGAGGCGCACGACATTGCGCAGTACTAATGATTATCTAATTCAAAGACGGGTCGATGCATCCTCGAGGCACTCGGCATCGCGTACCACACTCAGCATGGAGAAATGATGGCGGTTCAGGCTTCGGTCCGCGACCGCCTGATCATCCCGCCGCTTCCCAAAAACATGCACCCGACGCACCACGCCCCGAGACGCAACAATCGAACAAGAGAAATTCAGAAGAAGTTTGGCAACAGTAACAAGGTGGTGTACGTAGACGCTGCGCGATATGAAGGAGAGAAAAGCGCACACGCGATCACGGTTGTAGACCGCACGGGTAAGTGCCTCGCGAGCGCTACAGTGACCACGGGACACACGGAGGCGGCCGAAGAAGCCGCAATAGCCCTAGCACTGGCCACGGGACCTAGCGCTGCGATTGTGATCAGCGACTCGCAGGCGGCAATCCGCGGCTTCGCGCGCGGTCGCGTCTCGCGGGAAGCGGTCCGCATACTCCAAATTTGTGACGACGGCGACTCGTCATCGCCCTCGCAACACCAAAATTCTACAGCCTTCCTCCTCTGTACCCCGGCACACGCCGATGTCCCGCTCGCGGGCAACGAGGCGGCCCACGCCACGGCTCGAGGTCTCACACGCCGAGCCGCCGCAAATTATGGGGCCGCCGCCCCCGCCCCCGAGAGCGGGGCATCGGATCTGCCTAATCGGGACACTACAACAGAAATGCGGCAACAAGAATCACAATGGGCGTGGGGCGATCGCCTGACCACGTTCAGAGATCTCACACAACACTACAGACTCCAAAGACGCACATTCCCGCCACCACACGACAAGCTGAACAGGAATGAGGCCGTAACTTTACGCTTGCTACAGACACGCAGCTGCCCTAGCCCCGCGGTCCTACATCACTTCTACCCAGGTTTATATCCAACAGATGCCTGTAAAGCTTGCGGACAGCGAGCAACGCTGCGACATATGCTCTGGCAATGTGCCGGAAACCACGGTAATGGGACCACATCCGTTCGCGACGTGTCCGTAATCGCGGGCCGTTGCCACAGTACGGGAAGCCTCGAGCTCGCTTCTCCCCGACGCCGCCCCAGCTGCGGGGCCCGCCGGGGACCTTCTCCATCGGCGTCACCGCCGCTGGGAGGCGGCTCTCAAAAGTTCAGAGTTGGCAGACCAGCTCTGGGCCGTCCGGCAAGCCAAAGATGCCGCCCGAGTCCTAGGACTTGGAGCCGCCACCTGAGGCCACCACAACGAAACTGCCAGTCATTCATTAATAAAGTTTCTTCTCTCTCTCTCTCTCTACAGTACTCTGAATGCGCGCCCAGCTTGTCATTTGCACTCATAGGCACAACAATGGTACGGTCATTTCGGACCGGGTGTCCATGGCTTGGTCGCCCGGGTATGATCCCGAGGTGTGAGCGGCATATATCGTGTGATCAAGGTGAAGTACTCATTGATTCCTTGCATTTTAAGAAACCTGGCTTGGATTTCGGCGAGACCAACAAACGCTCAAGGAGATCCCAGGTTCAGCTCAAAGTGCATTCTATTTTCCGAAAATGCTTACGAACAACTAAATGCTGGTAGCGGTGCTTGCTACTTTGTTTGTCAGACAAAAATAGCCCTTGGGAGCATGGCAAAAATTGAACCGCGACCATCGTTTTGCCACATGTGATGATTAATTGCGCCCCTCTGTGGCCATTGACGTTGATGTCACCACGTGGTTTGTTCGTGAACCATGCACTCTACCCCGCCCCTGAGGCTCGTACGATTCACCCGGAATACATTTGGTGAAAAAAACGAAACATCTTGCTTACGTTTCAGGAGAATCTTCTGCGTTACGCTAATAAACAATTCAAATTTTCTGGTTGATATATGACTTATATACAAGTCTTCAAGTTCAAATTTATTCACATTTTCTTGCGTGCATCATAACAGCATTAGTGACGTTATTACATTCGGAGGTGTCATTGGTAAGAAACTGTCAGGGGTACCACCTAATGCTATACATATCTGATATAGACTGCAGCATGCTATAAAAGCGACAAATGAGCAATAAATATTAACAGAAAAGCTAGGAGAAACGCCATAGCTCCAAAGTCAAAGTAAACAATTAAAATGAAAATATTGTATATACCGTCCTGACAATATACAACAATTTGTGTAAACTGGAAAACATGCAAATGTGAAATAGTGTAGGCTTCATGAAATAAATTCAAATACTGAATTCAACAACACCAAAGAAAAAAATTGCTGTACGAAGCGGTGCAGCAATAAGCGAAAGCGAAATTGATGCTTCTAGGACCAATAGAAACACAATAAACTATATTTTTCAGCCAGCATGGTTGCTTGGTGGCTATGGTGTTGGGACGCTAAACACGAGGTGGCGGGATCAAATCCCGACCACGGCGGCCGCCATTAGATGGGCGCAAAAAGCGAAAACGCACGTTTACTTAGATTTAGGTGCACGTTAAAGAACCCCAGGTGGTCCAAATTTCATGAGTCCCTCACTAAGGCGTCCCTCATAATCAGATCGCAGTATTGACAGGTTAAATCGAATAATTTAATTTCTGAACTATATTTTACACGACTTAAGCATGCGTAGTAATAAAGAAGAATAGGAAAAACGGAAGCAACATGTTATATAAGCAATACGAGAATGTTAGAATTAATAATTAGTGCAATTCTTGATATAACTTCTCTAGTAAATGTTTCTTGTGAAGGCATAGAAACATATGCACCGATGACGGTGATTTCATTTCGTATGGTACGGAATTCGAGACTGATGTCCCAGAGAAAACGGCACTTAATTTTCCGTGGTTTTTCGAACTCAGGTAAATTATCATTTGCAGAAAACCTGGTAATGTTAGCATTTTTGAGGACATAATTTGGGAAAACCAAGGTTAAAGTGTCATAATATTTAAGCTTCAAGACAAATATTGGTATCCTTTATTTCAACAATTCTGTTAGTGGTAGAATATTCAGGCTTTGGTAAAGAGATTTCCAGTACGTAAAAATATTGTTAAAAATCATTAGTCAGAGCGCTTGATTTGGAAGGCGTTGAAGGGCCTATACGTGACAGTAGTAAGTGGTACCCCAAGATGATATACTATGAGGGAGATGGCGATGAATGTCGGAGTAATATAGTGAAAAAATAATGTGTCTGTGGAAATAGTTACGTAATTAAATGATTACATGGATGCCATAAGAAACTTCCTTTATTAGTGAATGAACGTGATCATTATGTTTTGGATGCTCGTCTAAGGTAACACTTAAAAACTTGATGCTGTTAATAGCCGGTATTTCTTCTTGTCCTACCATGAGCACCACGGGGGCCACTTTTAATAATTGGTAATTAAATATTACAAGTTTAGTTTTTCACGGGTTATTCTTGGCTGAGATAGTTATTCTTGCACCAAACGCTGACATTATTCAAATCAGCGATGAGCTTTTCTAGAAATAGCGCGATGTTCTTGTGAGATGAATATATAGTTCAATTATCCGCATATAGTAAGCTTTCAGTGCGGCGAAGTGTTAGGGGCAAGTCATTCATAAATAATAGAAAAAACAAATTGCCTAGAATAGATCCCTCAGGTACTTCGTGGTTAGTAATTTTGGCAGTGGAAATGCTACCGTTGACTGCGAAAACCTTGGCCCCCCTTTTTAGGCAACCTTTTATAAGAATCAAAGCTGGACCAGTAATCCTGTAAGTCTCGAGTTTATGAAATAGAACTGTGTGATTAATAGGGTCAACAATAGGGTTAAAGGGGCTGGGGGTGAGGGGGCGCTTAAGTAAGGTCAACAAAAATTGCACCAAACAGTGATCCATCATCTAGAGCAAGATTAATTTTATTCGCGAAACTAATGAGTGCCAGTTCAAGCACATTAGGTGTTGGGTGCCCTTTACCATATGTTCTGGGAATGCAAAAAGAACCCGCGGACAACGCCTATCCAAGCAGCAACCGAAGACCAGTGGTAGGCAGAGCTGACAAGCCGAAAACCTGAGCACCAGCTACAGCTATTGAACAGGCCCAGGCTATCAGCACAGGACCACGGCCAACTTGAATAGGATGGCCGCCCACGGTCTGGCATCAACAGTCTCTGAAATGAAGTTGACTAACTCGCTCAGGTGGTGGTACTGAAGCTTTTCGGTCACATTACTTAGTTAAATTGAAGAATGCGGATTGGACGGGGATAATTAATATATTCGTGGTCACCTTCCTTGAAAACGGGAGTTATCTTTCTCTTTTTATAGAGAGGTTGGAAATGTAGTGTTCCTCAACATATCTTCTTGTGATGTTAGCAAGAAGAGGTGAAACTTCATCGTTTATCCGTTTTATTCTTGAAGGGTGAATGGAATCTAAACCTGCCTCGGTTGGTTTAAGTGATGATATGACAAAATGAACTTTGCAACTGTAGAAACTGGATATAAGTAAAAAGAATGTGCACAGCACGAGAAATGAGAAAATGATAGAGGGCGTTGAGTGCTTTCGGTGTAAGTAAAATAGTCATTGAAAGCGTTAGCAATATTATTTGGTTCGGTATATGTGTTTGATGCAATCGCTATTCTAGTTAATCGCACGCGGGAGTCGTTTTTGTTCAGAAACTCTTTCATAAGACTTAATGTGCTTTTGAGTGTAGCCACGTTTTGCACCTTTCAAAGCTGAATTGAATGATGAGGTTTTAGGGACCAAAACAACAATCTGACTAAGAGGCATTCCATGGTGTGGGAATCCGGAATTTCGGACCACGTGGGGTTAAGCACACGAGTATTTTCGCATTTCGCCCCCTTTGAAATGCAGCCACCGTGGCCGGGATGCGATCCCGCGACCTGGTGCTTAGCAGCCCAACACAACAGCCACTAAGCAACCATGGCGGGCGTTTCAAAACTCCACCAAGTGTATTCGAATATTTCTTAAAGAGAATTAGTAGCGTTGTGTTAAATGGTTCACATTTTAGTTCCTTTCGTACGTTCTATCATTTTTAGAAATTGACCGCAGTAACCCATTTGTAGAGAGAAAGTACATAAGGGAAAAGGGAAATACATTTGTAGCAACTGCTCCGACCGGGTGGATGTCTGATTTTCCCTTTATTAATTACTTCTCTCCACCTTGTGGGTTTCCGCAGAACTACTACGTCAAACACATGCATTTGCTTCGTGTGTTGTCGACAAATTCGACTTCGCCCTGCCATCTGCTAGCCGCCTGGTTACCTCAGATGGTAGAGCGGCTGCCCCGGAAAGGAGGTGGTCCCGGGTTCGAGTCCCGGACCAGGACGAATTTTTCTTCAACTCTAGGCTTTTCTTTCGAGGAACCCGTATGGGTTTCATTTGTAGCAACTGCTATGAGCGGGTGGATGTCCGATTTTCCCTTTATTAATTACTTCTCTACACCTTGTGGGTTTCCGCAGAACTACTACGTCTAACCCCTTTGTGATCCACTGATATTTGCAGCGCTAACATTTATTTCGGAGTAATTAGGTACCAAACCCCTAATGGCTAGCGGAATTACGACAGCATTAAACAGAGTTTCCCTGTTGATGAAGCCTATTGAATGGCAGGAGTACATTTAATCTTCGCGGCCAGGTGTTTGAGACCACAAGAGAAATTTCTGCATAATTGCGAAGAGCAGCTCCCCCTCCAGAAATAAATGTGTGCCCCTTGAAGTAGGCACACCTAATTTTGCATACTTCTTTATCAAGAGTCCCTTTATGTCCCTGCGACATCTCGAAGCGAAAATCTCTGAACGGCATTGTTTTCTTCGTGATCAGTGCAAGCAAATATATTTTCATATATGTAACGTATGGCGAAAGAACAAACTTTCCTTGTTGCAATCTGTGTTTGAGAAATGATGCCGCGAATATAGGAAATTGTGTTAATTGAAAAAAAAACGTATGCGTCTATGAGGAGCGAGAGTGGTAAGAGAAATCGGAACGTTTAGATTGTTTTAACCACGTTCAGGGCCGGATTACAGGATCAGCGCAGATGGATCACTCTTACAATTGTGAAAGACATGGTTCCATTATTATATTACATTTGCTATGATGCTATATGTGCTCTGAATGCATGGTGCCTGTGGCGTTTTATTAAGTTCTCAATATCCTTGCCCTTTATACAAAGCGTAATATACAAAATGACTTGTACCCCAATTGTCTTGTTTTAGTTCACAGAATTCATAGAAAGTTGCCTCTGACATATATCCGAAGTGTAGTCTTTGGGCTCGATAACTCAGATAGGTGAACAATATTTTCATGAAGATGCAGCATCCAGAATTCAAAGATACAAGTTATTTATCTACGTCTTAAATAATTGATGTAGGGTTCACTTGGCTATTTTATAGCATAGTTCACTGCGTCGAGCAGTGTTTGCCTGATCTCCTTGCATGTACAATGGAACGAACTGGAAGTGGAAGAAAAGACTGACATAGATATGAAGGATTATAACACACCACGAACCAGACACGTGGTGTCTGTTCCACTGCCCTCCCCGTGTGTTTTCTTTTGCTGAAGGAAATCATGCATTATGCACTGACATAATATTTAGTTCCATAAAAAAATTACTTTTGATATGCAGAAGCAAAAAAAAAAATATATGCATGGAACGACCACGCTCCGTCGCCTTTTTGTGAGTGCATATCGCGAAACTGGTTTCTTCGGAATTCGCTCCAAAGTTCCAGCGATGGCGCCTCATGGGAATGCCTACTTATCGTCGAATCCTGCTTGTTACATCTTCCATGCACTGCTGATGCAAGCCATCGTACCTGCCTTTCGACCTCGTGTCGTACCAGCTGGAAGAGCTGTAAAGAGTGCCACGCTGGAAGCCCCGATGCGTCGATAATCTCGCTTCGCCGCTTCAACGATCTTCGCCAAGCGCATGCGCACCTAGCAAGCTTCGGGATCCGTTATAAGTGGGCCTTATGCTCCTTGGCGATCATTTGGCAGCGGTGGCTGCTCGTGGGAACACCTACTAATCGTCGTATCCTGCTTCTTACAGGTTGGTGCTCAAATTATTTCATACTATTTTGTTAAGAGTCAAGCTACAACGACGCGGCTGCCGCTGCCGTGGTGTTGTTCTGTAGTCCTATTTGCACTGGTTGTTAAGGTTTCCCTCGCTTTGTGCTCACATTGTGAAAGTGTCAACTCTGTCCCATACTTGCTCTTATTGTCAGTTGCCCGTTCTTAAAGGCGAAGGGTCGGTGCAATGCTCCGCGTGCTCTCTCGAATACCACTTTGGCGAGTGCGCTGGTGCAGCTGAGAAATCATTTAAAACGAAATCATAAAGTGCCGAAATGACCTGAAGATGTCCAGTATGCAGAAACTCTGGAGCACGCGCTGCTGGTTCTTGCGGCCATAAATCAAAAGCTCGAAAGCCTGCTTGCAGTATAGTTGGAAAAATCAATGATATGAAAAAAATCACTCTAGCTTATGTCGGGAAAGTTTGACGAGTTTGAACAAACGATAATCCGAAAGGACATTGAAAAAAAGGCTCTCGGAACGCGGATGACAGAACTAGAGCAAAAGGATATGGTCGACACCGCAGCACAGCATGAGCTTTGGCAACAGGTAAACTACTTGGAATTTTGCAGCCAGTGGCTTAATCTGGAAGTACACGGTGTCCCTGTTGTTGCTGGCGAGAACCTATTATCATCGCTAGATCAAGTTGCTGAAAGGCTTTGGGTTCCTCGGCTGACTGATGCTTGCTGACGTTGTATCAGGTCGCTACCTGCCAGCGAGGCAAGACAATGTTCCCAGAACTATCAGGTTTGCCAGACAACAGATAAGGGACACATGGCTGCAGAAAAAAACGCGCTCAAGAACAGCGAACCGAAAGTTTCACCCCAGTGAACTTCTTCAAGCTGCGAAAGAGAAAGCAAACGAAAAAGGCACTGATTTCGTCTGGTATGTAAATGGAAAAATTCTCGCTTGAAAGTCCAGTGGAGCAGTTACCACTGTTATTAGGAATAAAGACGACCTCGGTAAACTATAACTGATGTCGAGTTTATTCCTTTGTGTTCAAAGAAAACATGATGGATGAGACTCGCTATTATTTGTCTAATGATATTACCCAAGCAGTGTCAAAGTTCCTGAAGTCTAGTCACGAATGTATTCGCCTCAATAATTTCCGTTTCAATTGGAGCACTTGTAACTATGATGGTTTCAGATTGAAGGACTATACCACGTACTACGTAAATAGGTAAAATGTCCGCGGTGTTGGTGTTATACTATTGCTCATCAACGATCTAGAAGGTGAAATACTTGAATCTTACATTGCAATAACCGAGATTATGAAATTTTGTTGGTTTGTACGCAAAGCACTGTGTTTTCTGTATGTTACCGGCCTCCGGACGGAAATATTTCGTCATTTCTGGAGTTCTATTACCCGCTTACGGCTTCTGTTGTTCAGCGTCACAATCAGAAAACGTTAATCTATTGTGGTGATCTTATTAATTATATGAATATTCCCAGTCCATCTGATAGCGATTTTAAAACATCCATTGTGTCTAATGGTTTTGTTAAACTGATTAACATACCAAGAGTAACAAGTGGAAGCCATGCTGTGCTTGATTTAATTTTCACTAACTCTATGCACACGAATGTTATATCTGGCGTTTTATCGATTTTAGCGATCACCTTCCCGTGTTTGTTAGCATAGGGGAGCCTGGTACAATGAGGCGCAAATCTACATCAGTCATATACCAAGGAATTAGATACATCACTGATATCCTTCGAGGACCAGCTCGTGAAAACAAATTGGAGCAAGATAGCTGAACTAGATAACGCACGTTTAGCCTATAGTATGTGTATTGATGCATTTCAACAAATTTATATCATGACTGCTTTCCTCTTGTGACCCGCATAAATTCTCAAAACCCGCAAGCCCTCGATAATGTTAGAGCTCCGCGGAGAAAAAAGAAACTTACACAGAAATGTTTTTGTGCACTCGACACGCTCAGGACCTTGCGGTCTCTGAGAAATACAGGAATAAATTGACTAAAAATTGTGATCTGCAAGAACTTCCTGTCGCCTATCACTTCTAGACGTCAAGAATGCTCGACATAGCACATTATGGGCAAAATTACTCTTACAGCGTAATACTGCACACACTGCATTAACCAAACTAAATATTGATGGAAAGGAAGTTTGTGGTTTGGAATTGGCTAGTGTACTCAAGACGGTTTTAACAAACCTGGCTACTAGCGCTGCTCAAACTGATGCTCGTCTGCCTACGTCCTCCGAAGGTATGACTGCTACATCGTGAACTCGCAACCCGTCACGTTCGTGGAGCCACTTCCAAGCGTCCGCGTTTGCGCCGTCTGCTCGGTTGTTCCTGCCACGGCCGTGCACCTTCCCTGCGGCCAAACCCTGTGTGAGATGTGCAAGCACAACGCCTTCGTCCGTCCGACAGCACAGCTGCACCGAGACGCCAGTGTCGTAGCCAGGCACCGCGGAGGCCTGTGTCCCGTGGACCTAAACCTGCTTTGCCGAATTCGAGCTGAATGCCATGACCTTCCCCCTGGTTCAGCTGCACCACCAATGCGCCTTCTGTGTCGACAGACGCTTCGGCTGTGCATTCCTATAGCCGAGCTGAGATAACTTAAGGGGCACTATTCAGCGGCTGCTGCATGCGACACAAGACCTGCCACCATTGTGGACAGGACAACATCCTGGCATGTGACACTAGGCAGCATTCGAGGCGCTGCTTGCCATTGTAGAGGCGAAGGTCTAAGCAGAAGCCTAGCCAAGAATTAACATCACCAGCCGCAAGTGCAGAGGTGCAACTTCCATGAAGAACACTTGTATTTTTAATATCGCAATACGTGAATGAAGAATAATGTTCTTGTATTTCACGCCGCCTTTGAGTCACGATTACGCGTGCGCTGTGATCTGCCTGATACGGCGTGAACACGAGCGTGACGTGAGTTTGCTATAGCATAGATTTCGAAACACTGTAAAGTAGCTTGTTTCTGCTTGAATGCTGATGTGGCTCGAAGTGTTCGGTTAACCAGTGTCCGGTGAGCACAACTTCAACAACCAATGTTTTTGAGGAAATCTGCGGTAATAAGTGACGATTGGTGCGCTTAGCAGTGTACATGTACATCGGTATAATAGGCACCGCGTGAAAGACGCCGTAGTCTCGTTTCCTTCCGTTTTGTAGCAGTTGTATATAAGGCGTAACAATAACCTGGCTCACCCGCCGTGGTTGGTATGTGGCCATGGTGTTGGGCTGCTGAGCACGAGGTCGCGGAATCGAATCCCGGCAACGGCGGCCGCATTTCGAGGGGGGCGAAATGCGAAAACGCCCGTATATTTACATTTAGGTGCACGTTAAAGAACCCTAGGCAGTTGAAATTCCAGGAGTCCTCCACTACGGCATGCCTCATAACCAGAAAGTGGTATTGGCACGTTAAACCCCATAATTTATTTATTTTTTTTGGCCGGGATTAAATCCCCCTATCTTGTGCTCAGTAGCCCATCACTGTACTTGTTAGTTGTTGAAATCGGAAAACCCACAACTATCGATATATTATGTGTGTAACGCACCTTAAGGCCGGGGATGATCAGCTATTGTTTGAAATTCCAAAGGTATCACATCAATTCGGATGACCATGTGGTAAATGAACGAAAAAGCAAGTATAGAATAGAAGGGAGGGTAAGAACAGCTCGCTAAGAACACACACCCTATGATAAAACCTTTGTACAAAGTAATTCTGCTTTTAATGCAGCAAAATATGTACTTATCAACACGAAATAACGAAATGACAGGCAAGATACCAATATCGATGTGTTTGAATGAGAACCAAGTCATTACGAGACTGTTACTCTGGTGAAAAGGTAGACAAAAACCCAGGGCACTAGGCCCACCAAATTGAAATTTAAAAGAAAGGAAGACGTTTCGGCTCCCGCAAGGGAGCCTTGTTCACAGGTAAAATAAACACAGGTGTTCGAGCAGCTGGCTTAAACAGCCTTGATCACGTGAGGCAGGCAGCGCGCATACACTGATGGCAGATTGCCATCGCTCCAGTCGAGAGTGTGTGACGTAGTCCGAATTATGAGCAACTCAAGATAAAGGCCTCGAGATAGCCTTTTTTCTCTGGCACATACCCGTGCCTTCCTTCAGTCGATTGCGTGGACGACCTAAGCGGCTTGCTCAGGCAAGGCACGGGAGTTCAGATTTTATTTTCTGGCGTCGTAATTTGGCTGTTTAAGACGCCTTTCAACGTCGCCATTTCGCCAATATACACGTAGTCACAATCAGAGCCGAAATGCCTTTTCTTTTAAATTTTACTTAGCTCGACGTAGTGCCCCTGGTCTTTGTCTACCTTGTCACCATGCTCCATCCCGACCAGACGGGCTTCAGTCAAACACTTTACTTCAGTCTGTTACTCCAAATACGTGAGCATTCTTTTTTTTTCATGTACCTCCCACTTAGAAAATAAGTTTCCCAATAAGAGCAAGTGGTGGAAAAGTAACGAATTGAACAACCAAACACACGGTCAAAGAATGCGAAGGACACAAACACAGGGCGACACAAGCGAATTCCTCACTCGCGGTCAGCCTTATTATTTTCTATAAAATGTTTACAGGAAGCTCGTCAGCTTTTCGTTATTGCGAGCGTCTTCACAATCGGGAAAGCAAGGCTGATACGAGCTCCTCAAGACGATTTGTTACGCACTCGACACTCTTGTGGTATATGGACATGTGAGTGATCAGAATCATTTTATAACCTTCATTAATCAACAAGAGGAAACATCAGCATGTGTATACAGGTAGCTCTCACGTCTGGAAAATATGAAAAAAAAACGTTATTTTTGTATATCTTTAGAAGGATTTGAGCGCTAACACGAAGCAATGAATTTAAGTTAACAGGATGTGTCACATATGATTTCCTTTCGTGCAAACAATAAAGACGTTCCAGCATGTGTCTCTTTACCCTCTCCCCACCCGCTTTCACCAGCTTTCTTACTCCCGCACTTACACACTAAACCACGTGACGAAATTTGATCCACCCGCCACCCGTCGTCAGAGCCAATAAGACAACGTCTCTTAACCCAATCCCGCTTATCTCCTCCATCTCACAGGTGCTCTCGAGGTGCTCCGCCGAGAGCCTTGCAAGCTCTCAAAGCTACTCCGACCTGCTCGAGCTGTAGTTTCACCACTCAGAGATTTCCAAGCCAAGTCACCTGTATTCGCTGCTCTCAAGTCTCTTCGCTATGCGCCTGGATTTCCACCGGGTCGCTTAAGCCATCAACTGGACATCCAACAACGTCTCACCGGCTGAGGACAGCGCGTGAAGCCCATCGCCGCCAGATCCACGTTCGAACACAAGCTGCATGCAGTCATGGAGTGATCAAAGTCAAGGCGCAACCTTGACAAGGCTGACTTCGCAAGTCAAGAAAAGCATCCCACGTCTGACTATGTGGCCCGCGGCCCCTCGGCGAATCACCCTGCGCTCTCCTCAGAGCAGAAGACCGCTGACAAAGACGGCGGCAGTCGGCACGGAACCAAGTTCCAGCGGAACTTCGCGAAACGTTTATTCGGCCGCATGAAGCACGACCGGGCTACTCCCGGCGACGTCATCCTCAAGTCCAACGACACTCAGATGAGTGCGGGATCGGAGCTTTCTGTATAACATCGCCGATCCGCTATGCACACTGTTCAGAAAAGACCACTTCTGCAAGAAACACTGACACCCGTCGCACAGGCAAGTCATTGTGGAGTTTTGATTTTCGCTACGTCTGCAAGCAGAGCCCTTCCCCAATTACTTACGTGCTGAGAGCATTAGAGTGCTCATTCCTGAACAATCGACGCGCATCGTTCGTGGAGCCTTTGCCGACAACGCTCGTCTGCGCCATCTGCTGTGCGTTTCCTGCTAAGATGATATCGCTTCGCTGTGGCCACGCCATATGCTTGGTATGCCGTTGGGTCACGGGAACGCGGACAAACCACACCAGGACAACGGTGCCCTACGCATGTACCGCAGCAGCACATGTCCCAAGGACGGCGTCCCGTTCGCCGATCCTGACCGGAAGACTGTGTCCTGCCCGAAGGCCGTCTGCAGACAATTGGTGTGCTGCGTGAATGGAATGTACGGCTGCCGCTTCAAAGTCGAACTCGGACATCTGAAGACGCACTGCTTATAGGAATGCCGCTTCAACCCCACGACCTGTCGTCGATGCGGAATGCGCGAGATCCCGGCATTCAAGATGGAGCAGCATTCTCTTGTCTATGCAATTCACACACTGCGTAATGCCACACGTGACACACAAAGCAATTGTCACTATAGTATACAGTAAAAATGTGTTTTCCGCAGAACTCGACGCCTCTGTAACAGTGTCCTACAAGTACTTGCGGTAATCCGCGAATAAACGAAAAATGTTCTGTTGCATTTAATCGGCTTGAGTCATGATTGCACGCGTGTTCTGGTCGCCGACGACGGCTTGCACTCGTACATGACGTGTGTTTGCAATGGCGCATGGTACACATTATACAACAGGTTGTTACAGGTAACATAGTATTGAGGGTACGCGCATCTTATATATTTTACATTTATCGTAAAATACAGATGCTTTCGGAAAGCACGGCTCCATTTTTTAAGGTTTGGTGCAGTGTCAGGTATTGCAATGAAGATGGTCTCTAATGAGATTCCCGTGCCGTTCAATAATTAATAACGATGACCTACAGTGTCGGAGCTAATTAGGCTTAGCTACATCTATTACACAATCCAGTTCCCTTATTTTGTGTACGTTCTTTCCGTACAGTAAAATCTACCTTTGTACACTCAAGTGCGCAATGAACTTAAACGAAAATTATATTCATGGTTAACGATTTCATACACGGGAAACATGTAAAGTGTTTGCGGGTCTCAACTTTGCCCTTGCGTTCGAAATTCGTCGAAATGTGGCTGCTGTGGTTGGCTTCCCAACCTGGAGCAACACCAGAGCCGCGTAGCTACCGCGAGGTACGCGAAAGTGTCAATTTCATGCGTGGCCGCTTCCGTCTTGTTATAATAAAAAACCGGAGTGGGGAACAGTGGGAGAGGATGCTATCCAGCGACATCCTGAAAGTCCAACAAGGACTAGTAAGGTGTGCACGCAAGGCAGTTATACCTCAGCGGAGCCCTGGACTAGGGGAACCGACCCTGGAGAGAAGGTGGAAGACTCCATCTGAAGCCGCAAAAATCACTGCAAAATAGAGCACATAAACGTTTTTCATCATCATCATCCGCCTTCAATCAGCGCTGTTTTAATTCGGCTTTGTGTCTACACGCCCTGCATCAGTTTCCCTCTTAACACATTTGCACGGTCTTTATATTTCGGAAATATAATTTTTTTTTTCAATTTCATTTTTTTTTCAGTTTGGCCGCAACTTGCGCCGTGTCTAGAAGTACGATTTTCTTGACTAATTAAGCCGGCTTTTCCTTCCCTCACCATGTACACGGGCTGCCACGAGCGATGTGTAGCAAGGCTGTTATTGACTCGTTTCATGACTGCGTTGGTTCTCGCACCCATTCTCTGCGTCCTCTATCATTCCATCTACCTTCTTCTGAACGTTTGTGAATGAGTATAAACGTAAGCGTTGGCGCGTCTACGTCCACCTCACCAGCATAACTCAGTTTTTCGTAACGGTCAATACATTTAGGGACAAACTAAGCTATAGTGAACGGTGGCGGTGCCATAACAATTTGCCAACCCACAGGCTTCCTAGGTAACACAAGGGCGGTGCTCTTCAATCAATGACGCCGTACTACCTTGCACTACAGCCATAGCATGTAATTTGGGATGCCCCGAGTAAGAAGCCTGGTTCATGACGTCATCGCTTTCGGCACGCCCGGCTTGGCAATGGGAATTTCGCCCCGATTAGCCTTACGTCATCAAGCAGAATGCAAGCCAAGGTGTTATCCAGTAGGCGTTGCCTATTCTCTATTACGTCGTAGAGCATGGACGCCATGTGGTTAGCGTTCCTTCTCCTGACGCGCCAAGCGTCTCGTTCACATGGTGTGGTTCACATAAACGAAACGAATGGCGTGTGTTTCGTGAATAATTAGCAATTGCCTGACCAATGTCGTTCCTGAAGAAGTGTTCGGCAACGAAGCCAGCACAGCAAAACTACATCGGTGACGTCACACTCACGCTATATGCGAGTTGTATACCTTCACAACGCATCCCTTTACAAGACGCGCGTCGGTCGAAAAGGATTATTGCCTAATCTAATCATGTGACAACATGGCCACAATTAGTACATGACCGGGGTAGTTGGAGAAGTATGGGAGAGGCCTTTGCCCTGCAGTGGGCGTAACCAGGCTGATGATAAAGATGATGATGATGATGATGATGATGATGATGATGATGATGAATCATGTGACATATGATGTTCCAGTTAATATGTTGTTTCATAGCGCGCGAACAAGATGTCTATGGAGCTCAAGGTTGTCAAGCTAGGAAAGCGAATGCGCACCCAATTTGTCGGAATCGCTGTGCTTGTATTCCATAAAGCATTTAACTCTCTCGCCGCACTGCTTCGCCTGTTTTTCACATGGCGAGTCTATCGTTCTTTTCACTGCGCTATACTGTAGAACAAAAGGCAAAATACACGAACTTCGCGCACATAATTGCTCAGGTGCTGCATAATATCTTATATTGTCCTTTGTGTAACAGTATAGAGCAATAAAAAGATGTCATGCTAATTAACCCCAGTCGAAGCTTCCCTGCAGAGAGTATACCCAAACGATAAAGTTTTTTAATCAAACGAAATTGAGGAAAAGCAAAATAGGGGCACGAGAAAGCAGGCTGCTCGGTGGGAGATTCGGACGGAGGATGACCTGGAAACGCTGGCGGGGACATGACAACATGTTACATTGACATGTGAATTGTGATATTTTATAGCACTTTGACATTTACTATCGTGACATAACCCTGCATCTTTTTTCTTCACTTTTTAGCTGCCGACACTCAACTTCTAGAAGGGAAAGGGTCGCTCTCCTGAAAGTGGCATCGGCCGACGATAAGCTGTGCTTTTCGTGTAAATTGAAGAGGGCTCGTAGAAAAAAACCTGTTCATCGCAACAACGCTGTCTTACGCAGTCAGGAAAGGCCTAAACTTAAAATAAGCTTGTCTACTAGGAGGCTCTAAACGTTTTTGGAAAATAAAACCAACCTCGGGGGAAACTTGGGTGTAGCTCATCGAATCCTTCGCTGTTTTTTTTTTGTCTATTCAGCATCCAAGCCAAGTTTTCCTGAATGCGAGAGGGCCATGGGTGTTGCTAATTTCTTATTCACACAACATGCTGCTCATCCGTAGTGATCACATTGCTGCCAAAAAACCATGGAAAAGTAAACCGGAACCACGGTGGCCGTTGTTGCAGTTGTGATGGCAAGAACAAATTGGATACGCATTCAGTCGACTGTAATTAACTGCCCGCTCCAACGTGGCTTGCACACAATCAGTCCCTTGGACTGATAATTGAGAATGGACTCCATGAAAACTCCTTTCCAGGTCGGCTTTCAGATCCGCACATTTGGAAATTCCTAATGAGTAACCCGTAAATAAAGCAGAGTTCTTCCAATGTGTGGCTAACAGGAAGATAGGCACAAAGTCGAGTGTATCCACGGCGGGTCATGCATTTTGTTGTTTGCATGGGGAGGTTTGTCGTCAGCCGATGTCGCGTTGTGGCACGTCCCATTTTCGCCGTTTCGCATTAACAACCGATGTTACGGCGTTGTTCACCAAATAGTTGCGGTTGTCGTCACCGGCAGATCATTTACACGGACGCTGAAATGGTTTCGACGATTTTGTACAAACATAGTGAATCGTTGGGGTAGGTCGCTTTTATCACCAAGTGACCCATTAATACGCTCCAGGTGAAGCGTGCAATTTATTATTACGTTCTCAAAATGTGCATCGTGACCAATCACTGGAGAGCTGTCCACTTATACTTTCAGCCGCCCCCTTACAATTGGCAGAGTTAGCCCAAGTGACGTCAGTTGGGCGAGCTATCCGGCATGCTACCAAGCGTGCGTCATCGATGTTTCCATCATTAAGGTGAGCAAATGTTGATGTATTGGTTAATTTATGTTTATAAAATATAAGCAACAGAAAGAGCATACACAACAGTGTACCGCTGAACTTAATCACCTCCAGTGCAAAGCAAGTGTCGTCTTCTTGCGTCACAACATTCTCCGTATTGACATGAGCTTTGCGGTCAATGTTGGTCTCAAGTTTTCGCAAGCGCCATGGATCGGCCTTGATACACTGTGGGCTGCAAACCTAGATATATGCGGTATGTCATCCTGCGACATCATTCCCTCTGCAAGGCTGCATGCGAGTGGAGTGGCAGCTGCGCATCGGAATGTCGCCATCTGAAAGGCACCATATACGCGTTTGTAACCGTCAATCAACGCCGGTGGAAAACTATCACGCTAGATAGTTTTAGCATGTTTGGCATTGCGATAAACGAAGGCAGACTAGGAGTTTTGCCAGGTGGCTGGAGGCGCAAACTTGAGCGGCCTGCACCGTGCAGTGAACTGGTGGCAGAGAGCTCAGTTAGACTAAAAAACACCTCATATAGCATACAGCATGTGTAGCATGCTTTGCTGCTGGCGTAAAATTTTGTCTGCTTCTAATGGGGGTTATGGCATGGTGCCATTTGTTCGGCATATACAAAGAACACCATTAGGTCCATGGTGAAATGGACCATGGTTTCACCATTGGGTCCATGATGAAAGCAAACTATAGTTGTGGTTCTGTTAAAGAAAAAGAAAAGGATCGCATCCCCGTGTGATTGTCCTCAAGGATGGTGACGTCGTCGCGTGCTTTGTTTATAAACCAGTGACCCTTCCGAGGAACCGGTGATTACTCCGTTTTCAGGCACTGTACACTGTGCATGCTATTTTAGCGTGGTTATTATGTTCAGTTAAACCACATTCTAAGAAATTAACGTGGCAACTCTATTTTTAAGAACACGTCCGGGCCTGTTCTATGAAACTGCGTTCGTTAAATGGCATTCCATAAAACGTCAAGGACATCACTGGTTCATGACTCTTTTCAGTATTTTTCTTGTTTCAGAATACGGAATCGGTATGCAGCCTTAATTCAGCGCAAAAGTTAAAAAATTATAATGAGTAGCACACTTCATCCGAAAACCATGCGGGTTTACAGGAGACCATCAGAGTCACGTGCTGACTTCAGTTCTCTTAACAAATGGCACTTCTGTGGATGACTTCACGGAAAGTTAGATATAAAAGCAGTCGTATTTGGCCTGGAATTTTTAACATTTCATAGTCTCCTTCATCTTACTGCGTGCACATATTTCTATTGAGGATTTGTTTGTAGAAATATCAGCAATTTTTATGGGCAAGTAAACTGAAGAAGACTTTCCGAATGACTTTTTCATCGAAGCAACTCTGTTTTATGCAATGAGGCAGACAAAAAGTTCAGATAACATTTCAAAAGAGGCTGTTAAGCAAGAACGTTTCATGGGCTAACGCCAGCTAAAATTCTTGAAGATAAAACGCGGTGATATAGACGGTTTCATCGGGCGAGGAGGATAGGGCGCGCGGAGAGCCTTTCCTCCTCTCTAGCTTGGGCGATCCGGCGCGGCGCTGCTTGAAAGTATTGCTGTTGCGTGCTTCGGAACGATTTCGAGATGTTTTAGATCTTATTTTGTGAAATTTACGCCATGTTCGTTCATATAAGGTCGTCAGGGAAGCCTTTCGGTGCATCAGTAACTACTGTAGGCAGAAATATGTCTTGGGGGCGCAAAAATGTGACGCGCATAACCAGCCGCGGTGTACGGGCATTATCAGTCGCGGTGCGTGTATGTGTTGTTTACTATATTGCTTATATCGATTTTAATTCAACAAAAAAAACCGGCGTCTCTGTATTACGAGCATGGTAAATCATAAAATGGTAACTCAGCTCACTGTCTGATCGATTGGCGTAGGGAGTAAAACATAAGAGCGCATGCTCATGCACGGCCAACCTAAGGCAACCACGAAACATCTGAGCGGCAGACGCTATCAAATATTTGTAAATATTGCAAGTCTAGTATGCTTGAAATTACCATATTTCTACGCTAGCCTTGCTGCACGAGGCCCATGGCGCTGCTTAACACAGCGATCACTGCGGTTGGTGAGCCAGCACGGTACATATATAAGCTGTGTGCTTCGGCATTGTCTTTTTGGCCTGTATAAAGCCATAATATATGAGAGGGTTCACATAAAAAGAATTCGATGGCTATTTTTAAGCGCAAAATTTCCGTAATACGTGCGAGTGCGTCGTAGAGAACTGAACGAACACAACCGAAAAAAAAAATCGGTTATCACCCTCTTTCTCTAAAAAGCAAGGGAAAGCGGGCTAACGCCGCACAACGTTTATAAATATATAACCGCTGATGCCGTATGCTTCGACCATGAGCTATATAGAACAAAGATATCTGTAATCCAGCACCTTCTACTGCTTAGGACGCTCGCGCAGTTCGTAACGGTCGCTTTAGTGGACAAGCTTAGTTCAAACTGTAAGATACGCTGCTATTACCAGCCAAAACTATTTTATTCATGGGTGGAAACCTCATCCATCCAACCAAGTAGTCACGCAATGTAACCTGCAGCGAACAGTTTGAACGCTTGTCAAAGTAAAACAGCACAGCACCTATCATAGCAGAACGGTACCCACGCTGTTACGACCGTCGCGTATGTTTCATGCCTCCTAAACCACAGCTTAGAAATAGAGGATAATACTGCAATGTCACATTAGTGATTGGAACATTCAGAAATACACAATTGATATCCGAGGCTCATTGTAGACTCAAATATGCGCGCATACGTCGTGCTGCGTGTTCCATCCACCTCAACACCAGCAGAAATTCCGGCCATGACGCCTTAAACCACTTCAGCACGTCTCACAGAACCGTTTACCACGTAGAAGACGCACGTCATACTAAACAGACCGCACGACCGCGAAAACAAACGCCAGAACCTACCGCCGAGCGTATTCCTTCCATGCAAAAGACCGCTTTCACCCAAGCCAGTATGGCGCTGCTCATAGGCGGCGCCACTGCGTTCACAATATGGCGGCGCCTACGAAAAAATGTCTATACGTGGCCCTACAAAACATCGATAAGGCCAAGAGCTATAATATGACACCGGCCTATGGCAAATAGTGTTGTGCAAAAATGAAGAAAAGCTTTGTCTGCATTTTGAGCGCCTATTTATTACTTAAAGGGTTTGAAGAACATGTGTGTGCCTTTGGCTCGTTACTTAGGAATTACCAGTGTGCGAAAATAAATGGCAGAGTAGAAATGGGTTTCCGAAAAATCTCTATACTCTGGAAAACGATTCACGGCTACGCTAGAAGTTGGTTAGTGTGCAAGATTCGTTAGCACAAAAAAAAGGTTACAGTCCACTGAATACGCGCTCAGCTTGCCATTTCCATTCACAGGCGCAACAATGGCACGGTTATTCCAGGAAATGTTTCCATGGTGTGGTCGACCGGGCGTGATCACGAGGGATAAGCAGCAAATCGTGTGAATAAGCTGAAGCATTCATGGCCTCCTCGCATTCCAGAGAACCTGGCTTGAATATTGGCAAGACCAACAATGGGTCAAAAAAATTCCAAGTTCAACTCCAAGTGCATTCTCTTTTCTGAGAACGTTTAAGCAGCTGTGAGAGATGGTAGTCGTGTGCGATCCTTTCTTCGTTAGTCGTAAAGGGCCGTTGACAGCACGGCGAAAATTGAACCGTGGCCATGTTTTGACGCATGGAATGATAAATTGCACCCTAGTGCGGCCGTTTCCACCAACGTTGATGTGGCCACGTGGTTTGTTCGTGAACCATGCACGGAACCCCAGCCCTTAGTTTGTACATTCATCCACGATTTATTTAGTGAATTAAACGGGGTACCTTGTTTATGTTTGAGAAAAATTTTATTGGTGAAGCTGATAAAAATTTCAAAATATCTTGGTGAAATACGGTTTTCGTAGTAACTTGCGAATGTAAGCGATCGAGAGAATACTTGGGGAGCTTTAAGAGGACCATATAATTTACCTGCCGAAAATATAAGACGTTTATCACAACCACTTACATCAAATTCGCTGCCATGTACTGAATTCATTTGGCGAGTTTTCGAGAGAAGTATGACATGCTAACGTTTTCAAGCATGTCGTTTATTTTCACTCGTCTCCAACTCTTGATGCATGTGGTCAAAAGAATCAGGTGCGCTGGAAATTAGGCTGTGATTCTGTCCAAAGCCACACAATAGCAATCTCGCATTATTTTTTTTTTGAAGTGCCAAATAAACGCAAATTAGGAAAAAATTCTCAGATAAACATCTTTTTTTTATAAAGGCGAATAAATCAAAGTGTGCATAAACATTTGATAAACATGCATGAAAGTGCAGATATACAAAAGTATACCTTTTACGATATAAGAAGCACAATAACTTTGTCCTAACGCTTTATCATAGGGGGTGTTTTTGAGCAGTTATAGTTGACCTCCCAAGAAATCCTACACTTGCTTTTTCGCTGATATACAACATGGTCATTCCAATCGATAGTATAGTAGAACGACGTACAGCACGAAGGACCAGAACTTAGAGAGCCAACACTTGCTGCGCTAGCTTCCAACACTTTTTGTTGCCGAGGGCGAATGCGCAGAAACTAATAATAATAATAATATTTGGGGTTTTACGTGCCAAAACCACTTTCTGATTATGAGGCACGCCGTAGTGGAGGACTCCGGAAATTTTGACCACCTGGGGTTCTTTAACGTGCACCTAAATCTAAGCACACGGGTGTTTTCGCATTTCGCCCCCATCGAAATGTGGCCGCCGTGGCCGGGATTCGATCCCGCGACCTCGTGCTCAGCAGCCGAACACCATAGCCACTGAGCAACCACGGCGGGTGCGCAGAAACTGAAAAGCGGGCGGAAGTGATGTTCTAACAGCAACTCATTTGTGCTTAGTACGTGGGTCGTGGACCAGTGGCCACTGCGAGGCACTGGCGGTGTCTGCGTTTTGAGGCACTGAAAGGATGCCAGCAATTCGAATGTCTAACCGTCTTTCCAAAATCGCAAAGGTAGTCAATACAAAGAAAAAGGACAAGGGATGGGTGCATATATACTTTATTTTCATTACCAATAGAATACTAATAGGGATTATCAAATATCCTAATGTAGATGCATATATTTACGGCACAAACATTTTTTTCGCAGTAATTAGATACCACAACTGTACTGGCTATAGTGCAAAAATGATACCTTCCGACAGAGTTTGCCCGAAGGTAAAGCAATGGCAGCAGTAGATTCCATTGAAATAATTCCTTGAAATAATCATTCTGTTTCCTATTCTGAAAGATGCAAGGAAAAAGAACATGGGATGGGTGAATATCTACTTTCTTTAAAAGAAAGAATTGAATATGAATAGGAAGCATCGAATATCCAAACGCAGACGCATATATTTACCATAGGAATTAGGTGCTAAGCCTGTACGAACTAGTGCAAAAACGACACATTCCGACAGAAGTGTTCCCGATGGTGAAGCCTATAGTAATCGCAGCAGTAGATTCCATCTCGGTGGCCAGGTATTGGATGGGGGAGGGGGGGGGGACAAAACACCGGATTCCAGGTTCAGCGTAGATGGACAACTGTTCCAGTTGCGTGTAGCATACTTACCAGAGTAGGCGAGTTATTATGTAGAACATTTCTTATGACTTCATAATGATTTTATCTTGTATTATGTTCCTTATATCCTCCTCGTTTATCGGACACTTCTACAACACCCTCTACAAAATGGCTCATGCCACCATTTACTTTTTAATTAACAGAATTGTTAAAGATAGCCTTTGGCACGGGTCCGAAGTCTAGTGTTTGAGTCAATTAACTCAGATAGGTCAACAATATTCTCAGCAAAATAAGGCATCCAAAATTAAAACGTGACAACCTTTTTTTCTAATCTCCTTTTAACTAATTACTGTAGCCTTGTAGGACACACTTTGCTAATCAGTAGTTCCCCACAGTGAGCAGTTTATGCCTGACTTCGTTGCACGTACAAACGAAGAACACACTGATATTGATGCCAAGTAAATGAGCTAAACGAAAAGAAGGTGAAAGCAAGAGCCAACCACCCCCGCCGCGGCGTGTGAGATAGCAGCAACACGAGCAGCGGGAAAGTACCACCAGCGCTCTAGCGCAACGATAGAGACGTGCCTCATTCAGAAATGGCCTTGCTGTATTCGACAGCGTAGCCCTTATTTGTGTTGAGCATTGGCCAGGTGGCGTCAAAGTCGTCACATTTTACAGCACAGAAGTAGGAGTGTGACGGGAATAGGAATGGGACGAAGTGGAGTTTTCACTGACTAAAGCAAACAAAGTATTCCAATATTTGAGTTCTCTACTTCAAAACGTACAAGGAAAAATCCAATCTAGAGGCATAAGATTCCTATCGATGTGATTTCTTGCATTATCCTGGTCAGGAAACAGCGGAAGATTCAGGCGGGGAAGCAGTCGGCGCCGAACAAAGGAAGTTGAATGTCATAATAGCCATTTTTAAAGAAAGATTGCTTATCTTTTCTCTACTGAGGGATGCACAATCGGAATGCACACAATTGACAGGGACGCAACAAGACAGGGAGACACCAACTGTGAAGGGCCGAAGTGTCAATTTTACTGGAGGGGCAATTCCCAAAACTCGGAATAGCGATCTTGCCGCAATCGCGCAGAAGATGAAAAACAAACAGACTTTTTACCGTAACACATACGACCACAGGCAAGCAAAACGAGGTATTGTTCCCATTCAATGGTTTCGTCTTACCACCCCAAAACCCTACACACCCCTCTACCTTGGTACCCGCTGATAAAGGGTATTGAAGCATAATAGTACATTTCGCCTTCATCAGGACTTTATTTTTGTAGCGGGACTAGGGGAACAGAAAATTCCCCCAATAATGGGAGCACCCGCACTTCAAGGGAATGCTCTCTGGCTCTTGAAGTCTGATTGCGGACGTTTCTTTAACGTGAGCCACTTTCGTGCAACCCATGAAATAAGTCGAATCTTATCACAATACTGCTTTCTGGAACAACGTCAGTGATCTACAAATCTAGTCAGCTGCTCCTCACTATTACGTATAGATGTGTAAATTTCTGAACAGCAGGTTTTTCTTCGTATTCATGCAAATAAAAGTTGTTTTTTATCATTATAACCAATTGATTGGGCTCATACCTATCTGTCTGTACGTATGGCAGATGTTTCTGCGAAGCCATAAGGCAATTTTCAAAAAGATGGCTGCTTCCTCTGGTTGGTTTGGCTGGGTTTGGCTGGCTGGATGGTTTGCACAAGGAACAACCCTTTATTTATTTTTTTCGAGCTTAAATTGTAGTAAGGAACGAGATGACAGGATAGAGCGCACGCTAACTGCACAGTTTATTATTAGGCAAAATCGAGGATGAAAGAAAGAAAGAAAGAAAGAAAGAAAGAAAGAAAGAAAGAAAGAAAGAAAGAAAGAAAGAAAGAAAGAAAGAAAGAAAGAAAGAAAGAAAGAAAGAAAGAAAGAGGACTTGAAAACACTTCGTAAGGACATGTGAAAGAAGCAGATTTACTTCAAGATGAACGGCCCTTATTTGTCTAATCGGGTAGTGCAAGTCCGCTCACGCAATTTTTTTCTCCGGAGAGCGACTCGCCAGGCTTCTTCCTAGAGGCACGCGCATCAAGTTCTCGGGCTCTTTTAGGTGGTCGAGAGTACATCGCCTTTGTGATCGAGGAAGCCGTGATCGCACAATAAAGAAGTGTGATGGACAACTCCCACGGTGCTTTTTACACCCTTTTTAAACGTTTCTTCTCACAGCGCAGCACAGAAGTGTAATCTGAAGTGTTGTAAGTACCGGATTAACAATTCTTTTTAGACGATGCGACACCTAGCGACCATTAGGTAAAGCTTAAAACTTCGCCTTCGATTCATCCTAGAAGGTTGCTTGTCGGGCCCTTCTCTCTCTCTACCTAACATCTCCCAAAAGTGCTTCCGATGTGCCTAAGAGCAGGTGGTCAGGGAAACCTGCAGAATTTAATCTTTCAACTTGTCAATGAAAGCTCGTTTTGACCTGGTGATGACAAGAGCTTGAAAGTGATGCCTTCATGCAAGCTTTCGCTCTCCCCCGCTTGGCAAGCTGCGAATGTGCAAAACTCAAAAGGAGAAGGACTTTCTCAGAGCGAGATATATATGTTTCCAGCCAACATGTTTCGATATGAACAAAATTTGCTAATTTGAATATCTCCGCGTGTTATTCTTGGGAAATTCCAGGTTATTCACCCAACAAGAAACAAAAATGGTAAACATCTATTTCGCTTTCTGCCTGGTCTCACACTTCTCTGCACGAAATATCAAAAAAGACGTTCAACATACTGGAATAGCTTGACAGTATTTGTCTCGCCAAGGTCAGCATTCTGGTATCTTTCATAAGCAGTTATAACTTATCACTGAGGACTGCGACAAAACATGAGCCGATGCACACACCCTGATTTTCTTAATGAGCCACATGTCCTTCCTCAAGAAGAACGTCGACTGCGATGTAGTGTTTAATGTTTGTCAAATAGAATGTCTTACCGTGACGTCATAGTCTAAAGTGAAATCTCTCTGGGTTCAGTTTCTAGAAGCAGGTTTAGCGGGCATTATGTGTAGTTAAAGCACGTTCGAAGAAATTAGCGTGGTGACACCGTATATATAATCACGTCACGACCTGTGCAAGGAAATGCCGTTCAGTAAAACGGCATTCCTTCAGACGTCATTGACACCACTGGTTCATGACGCTTTTCAGCATATTTTCTGGTCCAGGATATCAAATGACCCTGTACGCTTAATTGAGCGGGAAAAAAAGATGTTCATCAGAAGCAAACCCCATCCTAAAACCATAAAGTTTTACATTTAAGTCACGTGGTCACCTCGGTGCTCTTATCGAATAGGCCTTCTCTGTTCAGTTTACGCAAAGAGAGATATAAAAGCAGCCGCGTTTCCCCTGGCATTTTCAGCATTTCATAGTCTCCTTGATCGTGCCACGTAAACATACTTGTGTTCGTGTATTTTTTATTATTCCGACATGCTTTATGAGTAAACAAATCGAAGAAGGCTTGCTGAAAGACTTCATTCTTCACCAAGACAACTCTACTTTACGCAGTGAGACGACTGGCAGAAAGTTTTTTTTTTTTTCAGTTTCAGTTTCAGTTTATTGAGCATTTGAAATGTTTTACAGAAGTAACTCTAGGAGGTCCCATAGTCAAAGACTGAGGAGGAAAAGTTGAGATAACTTTTCAAATGAGGCTATCAGGCAAATACTGTTCAAAGGCTAACGACAGCAGGAAATCATGGAAGTACAACGCGATAACATAGACTGCCATTGAAAACAACGTAAAGGCTAAAAGTCAGAATATTACACCGGCCTACGGCAAATAGTGCTGGTGAAGAAAGGAAAAAAAAGCTTTCTCTGCTATATGCATGCATGCATATATATATATATATAGATATAAATATATATATATATATATATATATATATATATATATATATATATATATATATATATATATATATATATATATATATATATATATGTATATATATATATATATCCTGGAAGCTTTGAAGAACACATGCTTTCTCACTCGTTAGTTGTAAGCAAATCACCAGTGTACGACAGTGAAAGGTATAGACGGGGCTAAGGTCTTCCTAGAAGTGTACATACTGTGAAAGAGATATGCCGACTGCTCTAGCAGTTGAGTAGTGGGCGGGATGCCTTTGGACAAAAAATAAGTGGCAGTTCCCTGAATGCGCGCCCAGCTTTCCATTCACAGGCAGAACAATGGCACGGTCTTCCCAGGAAGGATTTCCATGGTGCGGTGTGGTCGCCCGGGTATGATCACGAGGCGTAGACAGCGTATCGTTAGAATAAGCAGGAACACTCAAGGCCTCGCATTCCAGAAAACCTGACTCGGACATCGGCCGGACCAACAAAGGGTCAAAGAAATCCCTAGTTCTACTCCAAGTGCATTCTATTTTCCGAGAATATTTACGCACCTCTGAGCGCCCGTAGTCGTGTGTGATCCATTGTTCGTCAGACACCACGGGCCCTTCAGTGCGCGGGTGAAAATTTAACCGTGATCTTGGTTTTGGCAAGTGTGAAGATTCATAGCGCCCTTCTGCAGCTTTTGCCACTATCGGTATTGTCGCCACGTGGTTTGTTCGTTAAGCAAGCACCGAACACCGGCCCGGAGGTTTAGACTATTCAGCCATATTATATTTTGGGAATTACGTGAGAGATCTTGTTTATACTTCAGTAAAATATTCTGATAAAAAAAATTGAATTCTGCGTCTTTACGTGCCAAAACAACGATCTGACTATGATGCACGCCGTAGTTGGGAACCCAGAGATATTGAACAACTGTGGTTCTTTAATGTGCAAATAAACCTAAGTACACCGATCTAAATGCGACCACCGTGGCCGCCATTCCATCCCGCGACCTCTTGCTGAGCAGCCCATCACCATAGGCACAAAACAACCACGGCTGGTTGAAAACGTTATTGATTATGCTCATAATTAAAAAGTCAACGTGCTTGCGTGAAATGTGTCCTTCGCAATAACTTACAAACAAAAGTATAGCATCTGTGGCATAAAAAGCACAATAATTTTTTTTCTAACTCGTTATCATAGGGTGTGATATTCGGGGAGTTGTAGTCGACCTGCCTGCCTATTGCTATTTTCGCTTTTTCTTTGATATACCACATGGTCATCCCAATCGATATGATAATAGAACGACTCATAGCCCGATGGACAAAGATAGAGGAACGACCGGCATTGCGCTGACTTCCAACAATATTTGATTGCCGTTGCCAATCCTGCGTGTATTAAATGTGAGGGCGCATGGGAAGAAAATAGAAAGTGGACGAAATTCGTGTGCTAAATGCATGGTCCTCTCTGAATGTTCTCCGCCCCTTGAAATGGTCACACCTAATTCTGGACCCTTATTTATCAAGAGTCACTTGTTGTCAGTGCGACACGTCGACGCAAAAATATTTCGACGCCATTGTTTTCTTCGTAATCAGACTGACAAAATATATTTTTTATATATTTAACGCATATCGAGAGAACAAACTTTCCTTTATAAAATTTGCGTATAGGAAACGCTGGCAATGAATGCTTTTGGGAGGAGTAAGAGTGGTCAAGGAAATTGGGAGTCTTAAATTGCTTTGACAACACTAATGGCGGGATTGCCGGACCGGCGTACAAGGGTCACTTCCAATTGTAAAATGCATGATTCTCTGAGCCCGCAAACATTTTCCACGAACACATAGTGTTTGGGTATTTTTATTAGGTTCTGAATATTGCTTCCCGTTTACGGAACACGTAAAATACAAAATTACCTACACCCCAAATTTCTTGTTTTAGTCCATGTTAAAAATCACCTGGGACATATGCCTGAAGTCTCGTCTTTGGCACGATAACTCAGATACGTGAACAATACTTTCACGAAAATTAACTACCAGAATATATATACCGAATAACATAACACCCCACACACCAGACACGTGTTTTCTATTCCACTAAGCTCTCCGTGTGTTTTCTTTTGCTAAGGGCAACCATGCACGTTGCAGTGATGTAATATTTACTTTAATAACAAAATAATTTTGATATACAGATTCAAAAAAGTGAAAATGGAACGACTCCGCTTCATCGCCTTTCGGTGAGTGCATGTCGCCAAACTGGTGTCGGCCTCAGTATTAGCTCCAAGGTGCCATCCCTTGAAAGTCAGCGGCTGTTATTTGTCAACTACAGTATGTGCCGTAAAAAAATTCCATATAAATTTGTAAGGCAGCTTCTGGCAATGTTTCACCAATACTGCGCCATGCCCAGCTGAGAGTTATATCACATAAAACAACTATGGAGACTCGCACAAGGAGATTACCACGTGCTTTTTTTTTGCACCTTTAAGTTTTCCAAAAGTAGAGAGAGGGTCACAAGAACCTCTAGATGTGAAAAATGAAACAGGGTAAGGGAGGGGATAGTGCTTTCTTTTACTTTCCCTCTACAAAAACTCTCCGCTTTTTCACACCATATTTTCATTCTCCTCGGCCACTTTCGGTGGTCGCATAGTTAGCCTCAGCCCCTCCGACCACGTGACCGGTTCGAAGCGCCTCCCCCACGAAGACATAGCCAATGGGTACAACTTGTCGAGGACCCGCCTCAATTTTCCTCCTCACGTCGCCGCTTGCAAAGAGCCCTGCCAGGCTTTAAAAACCGTGGAATCCTACTCCGAAGCCAGACTGGCTCCAGTCACATTGACGATATCTCCGCCTTAAGACGTCGTAGATATCCCCAGCCCACGTGCTTTAACGATCACTGTGTCTATCATCGACTTGCTGATCACTTGCAACGACTTGCTGAGACTTGCTGCTGATCATCGACTTGCTACCGACATCCATCAAAGGGACACTGCTGCTCGAGACTCGGCGTCATCATGGCACAACCACAGTTCAGCTGCACCACTGCCAACAGCTGCAACCATCTCGTACGGGAGCCTCCGCGGTCCTTGGAGCAGCGCCACCTGGGCAACCGCGGCTCGGCTACCCACGTCCTTCGAGGGTATGACTGCTACTTCCTCAACATGAGGTCAATCACGTTCGTGGAGCCACTTCCAAGCGTCCGCGTTTGCGCCGGCTGCTCGGTGGTTCCTGCCAGGGCCGTGCACCTTCCCTGCGGCCACACCTTGTGCGAGATATGCGAGTACGACGCCTTCGTCCGCCCGACTGCACAGCTGCACCGAGACGCCAGCGCCGTAGCCAGGCACCGCGGAGGCCTGTGTCCCGTGGACGGGACCTGCTTTGCCGAATCCGAGGTGAACGTACTGACCTTCCCTCTGGTTGAACTGCACCACCAACGCGCCTTCTGCGTCAACAGACGCTTCGGCTGTGCTTTCGAAGCCGAGCTGAGACACATTAAGGAGCACAGCTTGACCGACTGCTGCATCGGACGTAAGATCTGCCGCCGTTGTGGCCGGGACAACATCCTGCAGTGTGACACTCGGCAGCATTCGAGGCGCTGCTTGCCGTTGTAGAGGTGAATGTTAAAGACGAATGGACGTTACCAAGCACATGTGCACAGCGGTAACTCCCAGGAAGAACACTTGAAGTTTTACAATAGCAATCTGTGAATAAATATTGATGTTATTTCATTTCACGCAGTCTTTGAGTGGTGATTGCACGTAGTTGTGATCAGCCTGATACGGCATGAGCACGAGCGTGAACGTAACCAGTGTCGGAAAAGCGAAATTTTGTCCTCTTGTTCTTTGTATTTTTAACTGGTTTTGCTCCTTCAACTATGTACCATCTGGCCCGGATTTCATCCTTTCTGCGACATTTTAAGCACGAACGTTTTTGAGGATAGTCGCGGATGGTCAGGGCTGGTGGGCTTAGCAGTAATAATGTAGATCGGGGTAGTAGGCGTCGCATGGAAGTTGCCATGGTCTCGTTTCTTTCCCTTTTGTAGCATTCACATACAAGGCGTAAACACTACCTGGCTTGCCGCATTGCGAATGTTTGCTGCTGTTCTGAAAGAATGAAACGTAGTTCATCTCTTAAGGAAATGTTGGCTATATTACGGTTTGAATAGCGTCAGTTACGGGGATTGCAAGAACAAAACGAAATTTATGAAAATAGAGCCCCTTACGGAAGATTTTTTTCTGCCACGAGTCGCGGCCAGATCTCAATTTTCCAGTTATCGGCCAAATGTGTCGAGAAGACGGGAGGCGCTAATAGTCGTTACAGCCCAGCAATGTAACTGCTACGGCGTGTACATATAGGCACATCCAAGTACATACTGTATGCGAGGATGGAAAATCTAATGCGTGGTGGAAATTCACAAACCGCTGAAGAAGGAATCCCCTCTGGCTCTATCGTTCATGCTTTATGTTAAGGGCATAGAAAGACAACCCCAAAACAGTGAATTATGGTTTGATCGATCCATCATGCGTAATGCATGCGTACGACATAGTGCTACTAGAGGACAATACAAGATAATTACAGAGCCTTGCGAATGTAGGCGGGGCAATGCGGAGACAGTCATCAATGTAGACCTTAAGTTAGGTCAGGGAAATCGGTGATTGGGATCTTTAGTGAAGACACGAGTACTTACGCGGTGTCATTTAAACAGCAAGTCATAAGGCAAGCGACATAATTACACCGGCGTGTACATAAATAAAGGAAGGACTTGGTCGAGTACCCACCGAAATAATATTAAAATAAAGAAGAGGAACGAAGCTATAATCGCTTTGCTGCCGCAATAAATATAAACTGGTGCGTGGAATCTAGACTGCAGCAATGGTGCCAGCGCTAACATTCGCACCCGCGTTTACATGAATGCGACAGTGTCGCATCGCATACATGTAAACAACGGTAATGCGCTAGGAAGGCGCATCGCTATAATGCTCCAGGCGAGGGTATAGATTTTAGAGCACGAGTCGACTCTCGCGGAGCATGTGAACGCAGTATCGTCGAGTTAGGAATTATGGGAAGGAATCAGCTGCGGGACTGCCGCGCTGGTGAAGCTGCGAGACAGCAACGCTCGAAGCAGAATCAAAATGGCGTCCCCCACGGCAACTTCGCTCGCTGCAGCGTGCTCTACGCGAAACTATTTCTCGGCACTCAGCCACCAACGTGCGCTCAGCCTACTACCGGAAACCAGGTACACCGGAAGTCGGCTGCACTTCCCTTATGCGACACCGTGTGGCGCTACGTTCACGCGACAGTTAATGCCCTACATGTAAACGGCGTCGCATCGCCTTTCCCAAACGCGCTTGGAAATGCGATGCGCCACTGTCGCATTAATGTAAACGGGGTTCGTGTGCCCAAAATTGGACATCTTGTCGAGGTTTGAAGTTAACCAAAGATCGGTTGGCCTTGGGAACCCACGCTAAATGCACAAATGAGGCAGATGCATGGCGACATGAGATTGGACTTTTTTTGAAGTCAGATAAGCGCAAAGCAAAATTGGTTTTGAAGAAAGACTTAGGAGCATGAATAAAATAAATGGGTGGCTAAAATGCACAAGTATCCATGCATCAAAACCGCAGACAAAAAATGGAGGAAGAGGCCAGGAAAGTTGGGAACAACAAGTACAGGGGTAATTGAACATGATAATGGACAACCAGGAAGCATCAAAAATAAAGTGAGAGAAACACAGGGTAAATTGCATGCATTTAATTGGAACGAAAATACCATTCAGATGTTCAAGCATGTAAAGGAAGTAATTAGAAGGGAAAATCCGCAAGGAAACACACAGGACAGTACTTTCGTATTTGTTGCTCGAGCTGCTTGCCTAAGGACAAAAGCGTACCGGAGCAAATATTCGCAATAAGACGATGCATGTGTCTACAGAGAAATCGCGGAGACCCCTCAGCACATCCTAAAGGAATGCCAATGGATTGCCACCGTGAGACTCATAGGTAACGTACACCTTCCAAAAGCGGAAGCATCAACTGGTCAGCAGGTGAGATAAGCAAGAAAACTTTAGAGTAACGCTGGAAAAAATCAGGGACGAGATTCATACGTCCGTGTCCTTTAGACGTACGTAGCGTTGCAAGGTAGATAGATAAGTTTTTAAGAAGATTAAGGTGAAGGTATCACGGCCGCCATCTTGCATGAAGTTCATATTCTGCGATCACGCGACGCCACTTAGTAATGTTTGGAAAAAGAGGGGAAGAAATCAGCTCTTCGCCGTCGCAGCATGCTGCGGTCTGTCTCTCTATATTGTGACGCCGTGACAGGTGATTTGTTTTAGTTGATGAAAATGCCCCGCCTTCCCACTTCTTTTCAGAACGTGTGGCGCCTGGCGCCATTGTTGTTTCGTTGCTGCGGGTGGTGGCCCTCTCCCCGCTGATGCTTTCAACGACGACTTGGTCCAACCTTTCTACATGCGAAATGGTCATTGCCGCTGATGGTGGTAAACGGTTTGTCACGGCCGCTTTTGACGTGGCTGTCACGTGAGGGTCAACCGCTGCTTCGAAAACAGCTTCGATAGACGGCCTGCTGGCTGCGGTGCTCGAGGGGAGCGGCACGGCCATGTCGCCTTCAGATTTAGCACACGCATCAGATGCGCATTCCAGGTCAAGCTGGAGCACCTGCAGGAGCAATGCTTCACCGACAGCGCCATCCGCCGCAAGACCTACCGCCATTGTCGACAGGACACCATCCTGGCATGTGGTACCGAGGAGCTTGCTAGGCTCTGCTTCCTATGGTAAAAGCAAGTGGACTGACCAAGTATCGACGCTCACCTCCCATGGCCGCAATCTATCACGCGCAAAAAATCCGGAGTCTCCCCACTATGGCATGCCTCATAATCAGAGTACGGTTTCGGCACGTAAAACACAGTAATGTCTTGAGATCGTGACTACCGGATTGTGGTGAAGTCATCCCAGTGCGGAAGCCTAATGTTTCCTTGCTTGCCAAGAAAAATATGTGGCAGGATAGATCGCATTACACCTCAGAAATCACCTCCTGGGTCGTTATCAGGCTTCCGTTTCACTGCATACATCATGCAGTGTTTGCGCTCGCTCCTTTGTAAAGAACTTCTTTTACTTTTTTTAAAATTTTTATTCTGCTGATGGGAATGCGAGGCCTTTGGGTTTTTCCAAAGCTGGGAAAATTCTGGTGGCGCGGCCCGCCACGCGTCCGCATCTTAAAAGCGAACTTTCTTCGTTGCTAACTCGCCCGGTCTTTCAGGTCTCAAATTTACCCTATGGGCTTCGCTGAGGAAGCCAGACCATAACCTGGCGCTAAATCCGGTCGAGGAAGTAGGTTAGCTAGCGGCAGCCTGCCACTCCATTGTGGCGTCTCGCCACTAATGAACAAAACGTTGTCTCGTAAATAGAGCCTCCTGTTCCACTACCGAGCGTGCGAAGGTACACTGCGTACATAACTACCAAGCATCAATGCTCGTAAGTGGCACTGCTAATTTCTACGACGCGTTTGCTATACGTATGTTAGTTGCTGAGGTGGAAGCTAAACAAGCCGTTTGATTTTAAATCCGATAGCAAATATATGGACACTGAAAGTGTGTTCGCTCCGTCAGCACCGCCATGGACGTTCTGTCGTGGTATCGACGGCGCATGCGCAGCTGCGCTTTAATGGTTGGCTAGCTAGATACGTGCAGTGTGTTTGGCTGCAAAAACACGATCAAGACCAGGTGGGCACACCGTCGAATTCCGGTTAATTAGCTCCGCAGGGTAGAGAGTGCAGCGTTTTGTATAGAGCTACTAGCACGAAGGTCGTGAACGCGGACACAATACAGCATCCCTGCATATTAACTCCTCGAATGTTTCGGGCACACCGCCCCCCCCCCCCCCCCCCCCCCATCCCTTGAAAAAGAATACAAGCCGGCCTTCCGTATTCCGCTACTGCAATCAATGTCGTGCGCACACATGATGGCGTCGCTGCTTATCGAACGTGTGACGGTATCGCGCGAGCGATAACAAGCGACGTCCAATCACGTGGTCGCGTAGCTTATGACGACAACATGTCCAGAAGCAGTTGTGAGCGATATCAAGGGCACTGCTTATGGTAGTTGCGATTGAAGCGCTACTAGGGGAGTTGGGGACAAACACTATTGATAAAAACATCTTTTGAAATAGAGACATGAAAAACTTTGCTTGTTTTGTGTGTCAAACAAAATTTAAGCCTTAATTATTTTTAAATATATATGCGATGAGCAAAGGCCAGACCAGCGAAATTTATTTTTTTATGAAAAAAATATATTTTTTGTTAGCGCCCCTGGTAGAAAAACAAGGGCGGTCATGCCGTGCGGTAAAGGCACTCTTGTAAAGTTGACCTAGTACAATTAGAACACGCCCCCCATCGGTTGTTTTGGTGCTGGTTCCTCCTTTAGTGCTACGAATTTCGGTGGTGTGAATTTTGCGCGGTGTCAGGTGTCTGGCATCGTGGTTCAAAGTGCTGAGTGAATCGTTTTCGCGTGAAATGAGTAAAAAACACCGGACATGTGTCGAACTTCAGCGGTCCTCGTGCAACTGCTGTAACTGCCTGCTGCGACTGGGCACCCGAGCTGCACCTGAGGCTACCCAGGTTACAGGAGGCTTGCGACCAGGAGACTCGTTTGCCCACAAGCAAGTTAGACTTCAGCTCACTCGTAAATATTTCGTTCTTTTCTCATCACACGTCTCATGCGATTGATTGATTGATTGATTGATTGATTGATTGATTGATTGATTGATTGATTGATTGATTGATTTGTCGCAGCCGCCGTGTTACTTTCCATCACAGCATTTTCAAACGCACAACAGGCTACACGCTATGGACAACGCCAGATTGGTTACTAAGTTACGTCTGTGCCAAGGTTCAGGCAGACGCGTCGTTCCTGCGACGTGAAATAATGCTAAAACATGAAGTGCTTTAAGTAGCTCGAAACCGACATCACTCCTTTTGAAAAACCGTAAAACTGTGTCACCCGGAGTATGCATCCACCCTAAGCGTAAATCTAGGCCGCTCTCACCTGTCTGCCGGTAAAAAAAATAAAGAGAGCATATATTTATGACAGATACATACCCACACTTTGGGCTGCTTTCAGTTCTTATGAGGTATAAGCGAAGCAAAAATTAGCCTCTGATGTTTGAGGAAGAACTATATTTATATTCTCGCTGTTAAGGTAAATTACGGTATCTTCGTAGGTTCGCTATAGTCACGCTAATACTGAAGGAGTTGCGCATCAATATGTGCATCACGCACTGTGATGGTTATGCGCAAGGATTTCGGCAGCGCCTTGTGCTGACGCATACCTTTTTCGTCGCCATAGTTGGTGTGACCTGTGTTAAACAAAGTATAATTCTTCTTTCCTGATTTTCAGCCAATAAAAATTCACTGTTGACTAAAATTCGGGCATAAAAAGGAAATTATTTCGTTTCAACGCATACTAATAGCAATGTGAAGCATCGCGTGGTCCTTACCTGAGAAACAATGAAATAATGCGGATACATAGGGTATACTTGGCCAGCTGTGCTTATCGTGCTGTAAAAAAATAGTATTTCAGGACCATGGTAATTGGCCAAAATAACGAACACGCAGAGTACTAATTCTCGCAGCGAAACCAAGGCGGAGCAGAAATACATGTACATATAAGTTCTCTGAAATTTTACATGATTCCCAATTTCGTAAAGCTTTAGATTTAAAAAGCCGGCATCGACTTAAAATACCCATCGAGTGGAGCTTAAAATTCTTAGTGCCTAGTTCGCACCAAGGTCGTGTCGAGTTGCAGAATGTTTAAAAATACCGCCCGAATAGCAACCGTAGAAAAAACAACCGAATTTCAAGTCAATAACAAATGTGACATCAATTATTTTTTCACCGGATATGGCGTCACTTTCTTTTGCACCGGAAGTGTTCCCTACTCGCACAGTTGGTGCTAAGACGTACAGAACGTTGATGAACTGCCCTTTTCAGAACGCATGGGCTTCTAGGAAAGCTTCGTTAGCGTGCGTACATTTGGGTTCTAACAACAGGGAGCATGCGGCCCCAAACTTATGGTCACGTGCTTGATGAATCTACTACACCGGAAGGAAACGCGTGCTTTAATAGAGCATGGAAACTATCCTAAAACGCGCGATTTTCTATAGCATGAGCTTTGCATGTTTATGATGGACGCTTTCGCGAAGTATTACGATGGACGCTTTCATGAAGTGTTACTGACTGCAAACTGCTAAAAGGTAGTTTATTTCAATTTCAGTGTCCTGAAATGAAATCCACCATGGTGTCGCAATGTCCAAAGGGGCATCAAATCCCGGCCTCGGCGACCTCATATCAGTGGGGTCGAAATGTAAATACGCCTGTGCACAGTGCATTCAGTGTGCGTTAAACCCCAGGTGGCCGAAAGTAACCCGGAGTATGCAACTACTGCGTGCCTCATAGTGATATTGTAGTTTTGGCAGGTAGAAACCTAGCAATGTTTTTTCAGGGTTCTCAAATAGAAAGTAGCTCATCACGCTAGCCATCCTGAAAACGTCTCTCTGGAGAGCAAAATAGTGCGATGTTGAGGACTCTGATGCGACGGCATTTCGACGACTGCACGTGCATTTTATGAAACGCGGCATGGAGACGCATGTACGCGCCTCCCACCCAACCGTGGCGTCGACCAACGTAGGCTCCCTTGTGAAATTGAGTAGACGATAGACGAGTCTGTTGTCGCCCGCACTTTCGAGCTTCACGTTAACACTTCGACGTCGGTGAAACATGACTTGCCACACTCGAAGGTTTTCCACCCCCGGTAGAGTGAATCTCGATATCGGAAACTGTGTGATGATGGAGCTCACGTGATAATAAATTACTGGAGACGAAATCATGCATACACCGGCTCCTGTGATGGTTTCCTAAATGGTGTATATTACGTAATAGAAAAAAAAATAGTCACTCGGTAATTCCCTATTTGGGCTCCATTAGGTCGTTTCAATGTTCGGAAAGAATCTTTTCAATATCGTTAAGTCGAATCAGCGTCACCTAACTGCTAAGTGAACCATTGCCTAGATTTCCCCCTGCAAATTCTACCGCCAGTCTCGTCGCCATCAGCAGTGCGGGTCTATGAGGGTATGAGCCACTGATTAAGGGGGTGGCGTTATCCATGGGGCGGACACGTATAGTTCGTACACCCGAAGAACAACATGCGTACGAGGAGCGCCGGAGGGAATAGCCAAGAGAATGCAAACAGCGCCGGCACAAAACGGCCACCGACGAAGAACGTTCCCGGGATGCTGAACGAAAATGACGATCGCCTACCCGGGCACCTCCGAACGAGCAACGACGCCAGACTCGCAACGCAATATGGCGGCAGAGGTACCGGGTGGAGTGAAATACTACAAAGGCGCATATGCCAAGTTGCGAGGAGACTTTCTGGATAAACATTATGGATTTAGTTGCAGAGCGTGCGACCCTCTGCGGTTCAAGATTGACCTGAGGAGGATCGGAAATGTACGAGACGTGACTAATCGGGACCGTGCGCTACAAGTACTGCCTCGTACGTCACGAGACGTTCCCGGCTACGTGGCCGATTTCAAAGTGTGCGGGACGCGCAAGAAAAGGACGCGCACCACACCTCTGCTGTGAGGTGTGGTGCCCCAGTTCTCGACCACGAACGGATGTGCCCTCGGATTCCGGAGCCTCTGCCGAAACTGAACGCACAAGAGGCACTTTGCTTTTCGTTTGAGATCTTTGACTGTCGTCAGCTCTCGCTGCCATTCCATCGTCACAGAGTTGAATGGTTGTCCTTTTTTTTCTTTTATACGCAATAAAATCCAGTATGGCACAATATCTGTCTTTCGTCGTTTCATCGGCTTCATTGTGCATAATGAGCGTGTACACGTCATTCTGAGGTTTCGACTGTCCGCGGTTACCGTGACGTTATGTGACAGATACGTAAATTATAGGCGCAGCCAAAATTTGTTTGACCGATTTCAGAAGCCCGACAACGGAAGTAGAATAGGAAGAGGTTATAATAGTTCTACCTTTTAGCGCCCATGCACGATTGCAAAGTGCCTTCCACAGCGATACTAAAATATTCGCCGACCATTACAATACTCCCGAATGCGAAATTAGACCGTAGCTGCATACGCATTTTCATTTCGAGATATAATGGCTGGCACGGACGAAACGTATCGTGCGGCTCATTGCAAACGAAGAGATGTGCGGCGCGACTGCCTCGCTAATCGGCAGATGGTGAGAGGCGGCGCGTGGGCAACGCGTGGGCACGATTAACAGCAGCCACCGCAGACAGAGCTCCGCTCATTCAGCGCTTTGTTTCCATACAGACAGCGCGCGCTACTCAGGCGCCATCTCGTAGCCGCCGTCGGCACAAAGCTCGTCTTGCACGGCACTACGCTTTATTTCTAACACTGTCTCCTCCCCTTTGCGCCTCATGGTTCCGCTGCACCCTTGCCCACTTTGCTCCTCGCGCTCTCTTCGCTGTGGCAGACTTTCGGCTCCCGCTGCACTCCGCGTTCGCTTTCATCTTTCGCTGTGCCCGTTTACTCGGTTACGAGGGACAACGCCAACACTCGCAGCAGAAATGGTCGCCTAAGAGCTGCGAGTTAAAACATAGCAGTGATTGCAACGGGGCGCCCCAGGTTGTATTTTGGTGTGCAGGATTGATGCGTATTCAAAGCATGGAAACAGTACGGGTCTGCAGAGCAGAGCGTTTGTAACAAACCACTCCAAAAGCACCGAAGACAAATCTTAAAACATTATTTTTCTTGGCGCGATAAAAAGCCCATGTGAAGTATCTAAGCCTGCAGCAGTTCATTTAGATAAGGTGTTGATACATTTAATGGCATATATGACATTTTAATGGCGTAATTGAGCCTTGACATTTTTCGGGGTTGGAGACGCTTTCGGTGCGAGCAAGCAGAAAAACGCAAAGCCTTCCTGATTTTGTTTTCTTACTGAGAGGCAATCATCGCAAGGTGGGGATGTGGACAGTACTTGCGTGTCCGACGATGAAACAATCGACTATCGGGCAAGTTTGGTGGCGTTAGCGGCGGGGCGGACGTACTCACGCCCCTCTCCCTTCCCCGGAGGTCAAGCCAGCCACTTTGCATCGCCTCCCGGGAGTGATTGCAGCTTGAACTAGGTGGCGTGTAAAGCGGCAATTTTGTGAACAACAGTAGTATAGGCAAACCTCATGTTGGGGATCTTCGGCAAGACCTGCCAGCCAAAAGGTTGGTGGCGAGAAGCATAAAAATTTATCATGCACTGTTTCGCTCTCCGAGTGGCTAATTCCACACGCCCACTTCCATTGCCTGCACACACTAACGTTGTGATCCCCTAGTCCACTCAGTGCCGGACAGAGAAACTGCTTGGCGGCCCCCCTGCTGTACCAGCATCTTCGGAGGACAAGCAGTTCTGATATGACATCTAAGTGAAGCGACCTCAAAGGCTGGAAACATGCTTAGCTTTGTCACCGCAACTAAGTGAAGAAACGCAATCCCCGAAGTCTTGGCAATGATGAAAATGAACTCCACACCAGCAGAAAAGTGTTCCAACTTTGTTATTTCTGAAACCTTGTACTTGTTTCAAATGTACATTTGCTATGGAATCTGTACCAAACTCCTAGTAAAGGGGAAATTCAGGCAGGGCACAGCTACATATTCTTCGTGCCTGCTGTCTATTGTAATAGAAATAAAATTTTGAAAATTATCAATATTCATATACGCGGTGCCCAATACTAGTTTTGTCAGAAGCTACAGTAGGCAACGGTTCTCTGGGTCCTTGACAAAGTTTTTCACAGCCCAGCGGTTTCACATCCTGCAAATGCTGTCCTTGACATCGTCAATCACGAGGTATCGTCGCACGTGCCTCCAGCAGTCCTCGATCAGGTCATCCAGCTGCATGCGGTCGTCGCTCGGCGATGGGAGGCAAACGACTCGCTCCCTGACCACTCCGGCGGCCCGCATAAATCCGTCCATGCTTTCGGTTCTTTTCAGGCGGTCTCGCACCAAGACTGTGAGCTCTGCTTTGTCGATACGGGCCTCCATGGCAACCTCGTCCAGAAGGGCAGGATACCGGGAAACTCGCTCCAGTGCTCCGGTGACGTACCTGCACGTGACCAGTGCTGCCTTTGGAGTAACTGAAATTTTTGCATGGTGTAGCGTGGTGTATACGGCTTTAAGTTAATCTACGGGATGTTACCGGTAGATTGCGCACCGCTTGCATTCGGTGCATATTGCGAGGGTTCAGTTGTGAAGCCGAGGCTCGGATGATGGAAAAAAGAAAGCTATAGGCAGGTCAACTTTCGATGGCATAAAAAAATGCCGCACTGCTGAGCGAGAAGACGGGCGTGTCCATAAAAGAACAAAAGCGGGTGGCTGATATTACAGCTGGCTCGAGCAGGAAAAAGTGTGGGGTTTGGGCCGGTCGTGTCACGCGTAGAATAGATAGATATCCAGTAGTCTTTTACAGTGAGAAAAATGGTACCTGGAGGAAGCTCTGACGTATGGGGTGGATGATTAGAAGTTATCATGAAAGAAAGTCTGGAGACATGCCACAGAAATGGCTAACGAGGGCATGTGGAACTACTGATCACTGGCGGAATCCATTCACCATGCAGTGAAACTAAGGAAGAATTTCCCATTTATAACGGATGAAACTTTGGAGCAAAAAAAATAGCACTAGGCTCATTCCTCAGCGCGTTACTTATGTCCCGTTACTTCTGAAAGCAGGCTCAAATGTGAGTACTGTTGAAGCGATGTTGCAACTGTCGCCAGAATTGCCCATTCTCATCGGAAATACACTAACTTACTTTTTTAAACGTTCTTATGGGGCCCCGTTTTTCGCAAATAAGGAAAAAAGAACGCTCCGAGAGAAAACGACCGCAATGATAATCAACAAACAAGTACCATCACTTTTGTATCTGACTTAAGCTACTACGCTCTTCAAGATCGATCTTCCAGGATGCTATTTTGTACCTGCGGCACCTTGTGTACTGTAAATGCCTGTGCAAAGAGTTCCGCAGGACTTCTCATAATAAGTATACACTTTCACTTCGCGGGCATAGAGTGTACACAGAATGAATACACGCAGGTGAGACGCAAACAATCAACGTACTCAAAATTTTCACGGTAAATAGATTTTCATCGACAGAAAATTGAACATACGTCTGCAAGGAAACCCTGCATGGCGACAATATTTTGGAAGCAGTGCTTCAAATGAGTGCCCAAATTTCGTTACCCTTGTTTGAAATTCAAAGCAGGCCGATTGCGCAGAGGTCTTTGAAAGGAAAACGACAACCGCATGTACGCGAATAATTTCGCTGATAAACATTCCTTAAAGGAAGATTTAGCTCGAAGCCAAATTCAGCTCCTTAGTTCAAGTGCGTGTAGAACGCAAAACAGCTATTAGATAACTGCTGAACATACTAGAAATAAGTTTGTCCTATGAACATAGGAAAAATTCTTGTGACTGAAGGAAAATTACTCCCCTTTGGACCTAAAACGTTTTGCATGAAATACTGGAAAAAGCAAATAGGAAAAAAAGAAACAATCATGAAGAACTCATCATGATGACCATGTTGATGCGATCGCACTTAAACGATAGCTCTATCTATCACACAGCTTTTATATATTGGTCTGAACACGTCATGACACGGTATTATTACTTGGCGCAGGTTACTCTCCCAAACACTGCGTTGCCTAAGTTTTCCATCGTTTTCATGTGTAACTCTGACCCTCGGTAATACCCGGAGCGGCAAAAATTGAATGGTTTACCCAATAATCTCATATGTACCTTTCAAAATTTAACTTTTGTACGTGTCTTTAGCGGTACTTCTCGAAGGGTCTCTGCTTCAGCTGCCTTTGAACGGTATATCGTTTACTAAAGCGCTGCATTTTTTTAGTGCCTACAGTGTAGCTAAATTATTTCTTTCCTAATGGGCACCGTATGCAGGCCACGTTGTGAGCGCTATTTGCCTAAGCAAGGTGGCAAATTCAGAAGATGTGGCTGAGAGAAAACAGAAGCGATTCTAACGCATTGAGAAGAGAGCGACACAGCTTCTAACGCAAAGCGCCACGTCTTTTGCCTAATATACGTACCTGTCGTAATCTGAAGCCTTCTTTATTCGAGCAGCTCGTGCGACGAGACCCGAGTTTCGCAGCGTCGCCTCTCGCACAGCCAGACAGTCACCTGCGGCCTCGGCTTCGACGTGAGCCAAGCAATCCACTTTCAACAACGTGCAGTTGTCCGCAATGCCCTTCGACAGTCGTCGCACAAAGGCGGTGGTGTCTCCCGCGGTCTCGTTCGCAAGGACGACCGAGCTGATGCTCCGGCTTCGTTTAAGTACATCCGCCAAGCCCTCCATGTCTCGACTGGTCAGGCATTGATGATAAAGCGTCAGCTTCCTCAAGCTTTTGTTTCGAGAGAGGGATTCTAGCACGACCGACCACCCCGGATTGGCGCCGTGGGCCTCGACCAGTTGGAGGTCATACGAAACAATCAATTCGAGCTCTCGCAGCACAGTTGTGCGTTTTAAGTATTCGGCCAGTGGCAAAAAGAGCCTCCGGTTGCCGATGTCTACGCGGATGCTCAACATCGTCACGTGCTCACAGCTTGGAAGTAGTTGCAAAGCGACACCCAAATAGTCGCCCGGTTCCAACGCGGAGAAATGTATTGCCCGGAATGCTTTGCAGCGTATCAAGTCCACGTCTTCTCTATACTCGTAGGTTCCGATAGAAACTCTTTTGTCGGAGCCAGTTGTCATGAGCATCGAGCAAGCTGGTCGTAGCAGTTCAGCGTTGAACCCTGCGTCGATGTGGACCTTCTTTAGATTTCCATTTTGCGGCAGCGCCATGATAAATGTGGCCCATTGTGATGGGTGGAATATCTGCAGTGGAAGGCCCACTTCTTCCAGCGTATCATTTTGAATGACAGCGCGGAGCCAGCGGTCGCAAACATCGTGCATTTCAGGCACGTGTCGAACCAAGGTCGATAAGGTCAAGTTGCGTATTACCCGATTTCTGCTGATCACCCCAGCAACCAACTACAACACGTACAACAGCAACACGTACATGGAGAGCTTCTCGATACTTTTGTTTTTCAGCACGCCTTCAAGAATAGCCGTTTGGGTTACCTTATTCACCACCATGTCAAGAGTCACTGCATTTAGAAACGTAGTCGTGCCAATGTATTCGCGTAAGGCGTGTGGGTAGGACTCGCATTCGAATGCGACCCTCTGCAACACTAGTTCTTTGAGCGCGGATTTGCTTAAGAATTCTCCGACGAAATTCTCCGCCGCCTGCCCTTGTATCAAAAACTCGTTTAGATGTAGGCTCTCCAGGGACGATGAAGCCCGCTGAAGCGCCGACAGTGCTGCTACAAAGCCTTCCGAGGAATCCTCGCGCGATAAGTCGGCCTCGCAGTGAAGTGTTTCTTTTATTTGTCAAGCTGGGTATTAATGCAGAAGCGGCATTTAATGCTTTCCGTCCCTGGATATATAGTATCACGGTCTTGATCCCTGAACTATGTCGAAGAGCCTCCAGTACGTAGAAGTCGGGGTTTGTGACAATGTGGAGCTTGAGGTCGACGGAACCAATGCAGTGATGAGTCCTGAGCAACCATCGAAGACGGTCCTGGTTCTGCGGCGGCTGACGTAAGTGAACATTACCAGTAAAATTCCCTAGGCACAGCTGGCCAGACATGTCCGCCTGTTCTCGCAGCTCAAAGTTGGATGCCAGAAGAAGCCTGTTCCAGGCGGAGAGCTTGTCGGCGATCTGGCATGTTTGGTTTTCGGCTACCGTGCATGGTACGCAGTGGTCGGTGAGGTCAACGTCGGACCCGATCGTGTCGGTGTGCATGCCAGTCTCTTGAATACTGTCTCAGGTCACTCCCAGGTAGCCAGCAATGTCTCCCAGGACTGTCGTGGAGGCTTCGGATTTTTCCAGAGCAACTGCGTATATATGATGATAAAGAAGTGGTGAAAACATTATTCCGATAATTAGGAAGTTCTTGCCCCCCCCCCCTTTTAAGCAAAATTTTAAAATTTAGACATGTCAGTTTTCTCCCTGCAATAACTCCTCCCATATTGCGTTCGTGACGTCGCGGTTCGGTGCCTGTTCACAGCGGCTGCATTCTGATTGCGAGTGAACGCAAAAAGCATTTTCGCGGTTAAATTTAACTGCTAATAATTACTTACCATCCAATATATTTCATGTGCTGATCTATCTCTGATGCCTAGAAATGCTGATGGAAGCGAGGGACACTTGACACAAAGCGCATAGCTGCACTCCTAACATTGTGGAAGCAACTGTGGATTGTCGAATTATGCTTTAACGGAATAATTATTTACTATGCGATTACATTTCATAGTTCTTTTCTCTACAAATGCACTCTCAAAACCTTGAATCAATTTTGAACACTTTGTTCCAGTTTTTCTTGGTGGGGAACTGTGTTTGGGTGTTACACGCTTAACGAGCCTCTGGTAGCCTAAACTGATCTGTGAACCCCCGAACGCAAATCTTTTTGCTCGTGTTTTGCGTTCTCCTGCCGAACCCTGCCACTTTATTATTTACCTAAAGGTTACAGCTCTTGAAGTGTCTCCCAAGAAAATTTAAAAAGAGGCGGCGATGGCTGCTTGTGGCATTGCACAACCTAACAATTGTTGAAGCGAGCATTAAGCTAAACCATCAGAGGTAGCTGCTTTTCAAGAGGGGTTCGCCATTGCCCCTCTTGCAAAAATGTAAGCGATCAAGACTGTAAGCCGCGACTTGGGGGGATCAAAACTCTAACCAGAAATAAGGACAGATTAGCTCCCGAGCTATTGGTGAAAAGCTTTCTGGCTGCGTGTACTTAGCCCGCCTGTCACGCGACGCCACAATACAGCGAAAAACCACCACATCAAACTGACGTCTGCGCACTAAAGATGCATTCATATGCCGAACAAAACTGAATTTTCCTTTGAGAATAGCCGGAGGTTGCTCCGTTCTTATAGGAATCGAAGGTGGCGGCCCCGCGATTTCTCCGACCATGGCTACTCTGAGCTGCCTGAGAAAATGGATCGAATTGCGCATAGTAAAATTTTCGCGTCTCTTTGCCAACTTTTCTTCACTGAGGATCTCTTTTATTGGCATTTGTTTTGGCATTCCATTGTACGCCGTCGCTATTTTCGACCAGCCACATAAATCTAAGCAAGGGAAAGCGGTCCAGTCGCTGACGCCAGCACCACCTTAGACATTCGGTCATCTACTTTCACTGCTTTAGCTCGGCCCCACCAAAACCTTCTATACAGTGCTTCGTGCTCCTTGCCTCTTGAGATCAGGAAAGCCTGTCAATGTAGGTAATGCAATTCTTTTTGGAATATAACAAAAGTAACCTTCTCTGAACAAGGAAGGTGTTCGACTGGGCTGTCCATACACCGCGGCGAGTCACCGCCTGGTGCTCGCGTTGGCGGTTACGTAAACTTGGCGCCAAAAGATTGGAATAAAAACAGATTGTAACAGTTTTACGTCATAGGTTCCTGTATTTGTCCGCTTCAGACGACCTAACAAACGCAATTTACAGAACCACGATGTTCGGGAACGTTTGAGGATTTCTTAACTTCGCGTTTCCATATTTGTAAAGACTACCAATTTACTACAACGTTTCCACAAACTTCCATGCCCTAAGTTAAGCTTTAGCTCTTGATGGAGTCACTATAATTTACATTTCTGTTTCAGATGCAACAACCATTATTCAAATTTGTCCAGTTGTAGTCTCATAAAATTCTGTGTGTTTCACATTTATGCGAAGAGACGGAGATGTCGCCGAAGGAGTAATTTTTGTTGCTGTTGTTTTTACTTCATTTGCCATAGTTCTTTTTTTTTTGTGAACCACAATCAGTCGTTCGTTCACGTGGGCGTGAAATATTTCTGCCAAAAAATACCGCTTCCCCAACCTAAGTCACAGCTTACCAGGACAGCCTTTGTATCTTTCTACAGTAGGCAACTAAGGGCAGTTGAAATGCTCCGAAAGAAAAAAAAAACATCGCCAAATTATTCCACTTTAGCGGGTTTGTCAGCGTTTGTTTCATAGCAAACGGTCTTGCCTAAAATAAGTGAAGCCCCATGGACAGTCTGAATATCACAGGGAAAAGGTTGTTTACTTGGAAGCGCAAGCACTGCGTCCTGCTCTGACGCAGAGTAAATCGCTTTTGGTTCAAAGCCTAGAAGCTGAAATTTAATCGATGAAGATGACGAAAGGAAAGAACGTCTTTCAGAAGCGTCGCTTCGGCGTCAATCGATAAGCGCATATATATATATATATATATATATATATATATATATATATATATATATATATATATATATCGATAAATTAATGCGGGAAATTCCAAAGTGCCAAACGTCCTCTTGCCAATGCAACGCATGTGGTTCGCGCATCGCTCTGCGGTCCTCGGTGTCCTTGAGCGAGCATGCGCACTGGCGGAGGTCCTCGCTTCGCAGCATCCCACCATCACTGAGTGGTCGCCTATAGGTACTACGGGGACAACCGAAGCGGCCACACCTACACTCACCATAGGCAACTTGCTGCTATGCGCCGTTGTGTATAGGCGTACCCTTGCGTTTGCATAGTGGAATCTGGCGAGCGCATATGAGCTGTGGCTTCGTTCTGCCGAAGCGCGAGCTGTCCCGAGCAACAACGACGATCAAGGGGCACGGGACGCACGCGCGAAAAACCTGTTTCGCAAAAGCCCGCCTCGCTCTGGAACGAGGCAAGTATGCCTACTGTCGGTGCCTTATATAAGGGCACAGCCTCGCTGCTGTGCTCGCGTTCCAGGGCTGCCGTGCTAATGGTCAGGACACCGCGCGGTTGTACTCGACGACGCCTGGTTCGATTGCTCTATCGGGCGCACAGTATATTAATTTTATCAGAAATTGACGGGACAGGAACCTACCTGTTCTCCGTTTCATACTCAGCGTGCGACGCCGTGAAAAACCTTATCATTGCTGTTCGAACGCAGCTACTGCAAGAAGCATGGCTAGCTAGCATCCACGGCTTTGCAGGCTGTGTGTGAAATGGAGTACGCAATGTGCCGTAAAATACATGGTAGTTGTGGGGCCTACCCCGTTTCGAGCAAGAACTTCGACAGTCTAACCTCGGTGTTCAGAACTGCATCGTAAATTGAAGCCCGCGTGCTTGACTTGAATGGCGCCTGCGTGAACATGCCGAAGACGCTCACTGCGTTTACTTCGGCACGTTCACGACAGGCGTCCATCAGAATAAGTCAAGCACGAGCTTCGAGTCGAGATGCTCTTCTGAACGTGGGGTTAAATGTACAACTCCAGGAATTTCGAGGGTGAGCGTTAATGATTTGCACGTATTCGCACGAGCCGAGCTCCTGGAGGCGCGTGAAACGCCTCGACGGGCTGGAATATAAAAGAAAGAAGGAACACCGAAAAGGAAGACAACGAAACGCGAAATGATCTGAGACAACGCAATAACTCTTGTAAAACATACTACGCATTCAATTCAAAGGGTATAAACTTTTTTTTTCACTTAATGCTGGCCGTAAATAAAGAGCTATTGCGTGTGACTGCTGTTCGAACGCAGCTACTGCAAGAAGCATGGCTAGCTAGCGTCCACGGCTTTGCAGGCTGTGTGTGAAACGGAGTACGCAATGTGGCGTAAAATACACGGTAGTTGTGGGGCCAACCCTGTTTTGATATTCCCTTCAATCTTTTCACCAACAACCTTCTTTCTCGCATTCCAGAGGTGGCCTGTTCATTAAGACTACCACTGCAGGATAGCTTGACAAGACAGACAAAAACGTTTCCCACAGTAATAATACCCTGACAACAACGCCTCGCCTCTGATGCGGGTAAAGTTAAAGCAGTACACCTATTTGAGCTATGTTAAGTGAAAAGTGCATTCATTACTCACCAAGGCAGCTACCACGATCGGGCCAACCAGGTCCCACCATTCAGGGCTAGCTGCGGCGATGTTCTGCTTCCTGGCAGTGTTGATGATGATACCTTCTGCAATAGCACAAACCCTCCTAAAGAGATGTTTCCTGTCGAGCATGGGGCTCCTACCCACTGCAAGCGATTGGACAGAAAATTAGGTGATCACGCGTTTCGATTTCCCGTGCTAATACTGTCCTCTTAGAGCGCGGCTCTTAGGTCCTGGGTTGAGCGTCGGCGTCGCTCTGCGTAACCACTTGAACGCGCCACTGCTCGGGCGTTCGCCGTCGTAATCTTCCACAGCTGGCTCTGATGCCGTTCGCCCATTGCTTTGGCTCGCCACGCAAGCGTTCCCATAATGCCGCCCCCCCTCCTCCTCTGCGAAGGCACTGGCGACAGTGGCCCACTGCCACTCGGTGCGGTATTTTAACGCGATCGCGTTAAGGAGCTCGTGTCGCAGAAAAGCCGGTGTCGTCAGTGTCGGCGTCGGCGTCCGCGGCGTTGGCTGTTAGCAATAAATCATGGCAGGCACTTTATAAATAAAAAGCAACTTCGAAGATGGGCTGGGTGGGAATCAAACCAGGGTCTCCTGAGTGTGAGACGGAGACGCTACCACTCAGCCACGAGTTCGATGCTTGAAAGCAGTACAAAAGCGCTTCTAGTGAATGCGGTGTTGCCTTAGAAACGTGCCGTAGAAAGTTATACTGCGGTGTATATTGGTAATTATGAGCATGTAACTTACAGAAGTCGCATATACACGAGTAGCGAAGTACGTTTCCGCAATATGTCTTCTGTGCTTACCGCACACGCAGAGCCATCTTGCGGCAAACACAGAAGACCCACTCCTCTCAATGTATGGCACTGCCCGACAGGTGGCGCGCCATGCGCGCATTGTGGCTGTGCGCGGACCGCTGCCAGGCGCGTCGCAGCCCCGACTCCCTCTCCCCTGACGACCCTTCGCCGTTCTCCCACACGGATTGCAGAATCAAGCGCCAATCCTTTCTTTAGATTACTATCTATCTATCTCTCTGCCCGTGCCGATCACGACGTTCGGCTGGCGTAGATCGTTTCCCCCTCCGAGACACCGAGTTTTTTGGTTCGTTCCGTTTGCTCAGGCGCACGTTTCGTTGCCGCGCCGAACACTGCGTTGCTCGACGCTCACCGCGTCCGATGCGGGGCGCCTCGTAAGTGATCGCTGCGCCTTAGCGCATTGTCTTACACCCCTTGGTGGGTCGACGGGAACGCTGTCGCGTTCCACTCTTAAAGGCGAAGCTTAAGCGTCCTCCAATTTTTCAGTCTCAAGTTCTTTGCCTCAATATATCAGGAAATTAACAGACATATCGAGCTGCGCTCACATTTCGCATTAGGGAGTATCCTAATCGTGGTACTTTTTTTGTGTGTGTAAACAGAGCAAAAGCCACACGCGGACGAAGACGTGTGGCGCTTCGAGCTTACCATTGTGATTTCTGGGTTGAGAAACGAATAGACGCTTGTAGTTTATTAGCGAAGCAGCACGAATGTTAATAGGAGCGGTGTTCGTCAAAGGGCCATCGATAGTCCCATCTCATAAAGAAATGTGATTCTTCGAAGAAGGAAGCACGCGCAGCGGACGCCAGTGCTCGATCAGGTTTTTGTGGGACGTTTTCAATTTTCGTTTCGCGTAAACATTTTTCGTGTAATCTCGTGTTTGAGTGTGCAAAGAATAATAATAATAATAAATGGGGTTTTACGTGCCAAAACCACTTTCTGATTATGAGGCACGCCGTAGTGGGGGACTCCGGAAATTTTGACCACCTGGGGTTCTTTAACGTGCACCTAAATCTAAGTACACGGGTGTTTTCGCATTTCGCCCCCATCGAAATGCGGCCGCAGTGGCCGGGATTCGATCCCGCGACCTCGTGCTCAGCAGCCTAACACCATAGCCACTGAGCAACCACGACGGGTAGTGTGCAAAGAAGTCGTACGCACCAATAAATATGTCAGTTGGAAGCTCACGCTTGTGTCTTCTCATTTCCGCCCCCGTGTCGCCTCTTGCTCTGTGAAGTAGACGCGAGGGGTATTTTATAGTGAGTGGGAATTACTTTACAAGGTCCATTACGGGCTCCGATCGATATTGTGTCACTGGATACCCTTTCTTGCCGACCACGTCATGGCACGCCGACCATACTAACCACTGTCTTGCGCAAGCTGATCCCAAGACATGCGGGCAAATTTCGTAGCCTCGTAGCACTACTTATTTTGAAAGTGAAAACATTTTAGGATTGAAAATAAAAAGTGTGCTAAATCGATGGAGACATTCCTTGATGTCGGCAATGTAACACATCCAGCTATACTTTGTTGCGATCGCAATTATATGGACGCTGTCGGCGTTACCATGAGGCTCTGCACATTTATTTTATCTTATTTGCTGGTTTTGACAGTATACACAACATCATCATCAGCCTGGTTACGCCCACTGCAGGGCAAAGGCCTCTCCCATACTTCTCCACCCGGTCATTTACTAATTGTGGCCATGTCGTCCCTGCAAACTTCTTAATCTCATCCGCCCACCTAACATTCTGCCGCCCCCTGCTATGCTTCCCTTCCCTTGGAATCCAGTCCGTAACCCTTAATGACCATCGGTTATCTTCCCTCCTCATTACATGTCCTGCCCATGCCCATTTCTTGTTCTTGATTTCAACTAAGATGTCCTTAACTCGCGTTTGTTCCCTCACCCAATCTGCTCTTTTCTTATCCCTTAACGTTACACCCATCATTCTTCTTGCCATAGCTCGTTATGTCGTTCTCAATTTAAGTAGAACCCTTTTCGTAAGCCTCCAGGTTTCTGCCCCGTACGTGAGTACTGGTAAGACACAGCTGTTATACACTTTTCTATTGAGGGATAATGGCAACCTGCTGTTAATGATTTGAGAATGCCTGCCAAACGCACCCCAGCCCATTTTTATTCTTCTGGTTATTTCTGTCACATGATCCGGATCCGCGGTCACTACCTGCCCGAAGTAGATGTATTCCCTTACCACTTCCAGTGCCTCGCTACCTATCGTAAACTGCTGTTCTCTATCGAGACTGTTAAACATTACTTTCGTTTTCTGCAGATTAATTTTTAGACACACCCTTCTGCTTTTCTCTCCAAATCAGTGAGCATGCATTGCAATTGGTCCCCTGAATTACTAAGCAAGGCAATATCATCAGCGAATCGCAAGTTACTAAGGTATTCTCCATTAACTCAGTATACACAAACAATACACAAAAGAGAAAGCAGGTCATCAAAGATATTTAGATATTTGTGCTATATATGAGAGGTATGTAGCCATACTGTTCCTATCACTAAAGTTGGTCATACAAGATCTTACATTCTTGACAAGATTGTTCCTCAGAATTTCTCGAATGACAGCGCAAAAACAAATGTAACAAACGCGACAGTGGCAGCGGATGCTATTTATTTTAAATATTTTGAAACTATTAAATAATAAATATGTTAAACAGTACGTTAGTTCAAAGTTCAAAGTGATAAAATTTTAGTTGCCCGGTTCTTTTAGCTGCACAATCTCCGCAATGGGCCCATGAAAGAGGTTTGAAATATACTCGATAAGGAAAAAAAGGGATAAGTTGTTAAAACAGATTTTTCCTCTACCAAATAAACATAAAGGAAATTGTCCAACATGTCAGGATTTCAACGAGGATACCTATGAGCACAACAGCTCTACCAGCTAACTGTTAGGCCACGGGTGCCTATCGGTTATGTGGTTATTATTATTATTATTATTATTATTATTATTATTATTATTATTATTATTATTATTATTATTATTATTATTATTATTATTATTATTATTATTGCGTCTGTGGCCTACTTCGAGGCATTTGCAGCGTGCAAGCCTGCGCGTTGAAACGCTTGTCGAGTTTCATGAACACTCCGTGCAATATGTCGCCGTAATCCATTATTAAACCCAGTAATGCTGAATTCCTCATTTTTATGTATGCTTGCTGAAGAACATTGCTCCCATAAACAGTGGATGAATTCTTTAGTATTACATATGTTTCCTGAGGGTCATTGCTTCCACTAACTGAGCGATCTTCCCTATCGTCTGAATTTGAACGACAGGTGACGAAAGATGTCTAGGCGCGTTCGTGTTCCAGTCACAGAGACTGGTGCCCAGAAGCAGCCATATTCTAAAACCTCAAGTAAGAAAAATTTTCCCGCCGGAAAGAATTGCGAAACAGCCTACGCAAGCTATGAGCACCATGCATACCCTGTCGCCTTATGCCATCGTTTCCCCACACGCAGTAGCCACGGTACGGTGGCTGGAATTGTACCCTGCAGGTGCATGGTTTCCCGAAGCGACGTACTGCGTCCCTCAAATCACACAAGCATGCTCCCGCGTGTTGTCAGAACTCCGGCCGAAAAGCTCCGGCAAAAACGCTCGTCGCAATGGAGCAAGGCGAGCCCGCATACGCGCCAAGACCACTACGTTAGTTCGCATCGTTTCTTCCATCGTGGCCCAGATGCAGAGACAACGTGCAACTGCGTGAGTGGAGCACAGTGGAGCTCAACGCCAGAAGCGCCCGTAGGAGGCGCTGTGGGCAACACGAGGCCGAGGCTAGGCGACAGCGGCGACAAAGCCCGGCAGTCCACCGACGAACAATGGGAGGCCATTCTCTCCTGCACCGACCGAGACATCCAAACACGGGTCCTGGCACGAACTGAAGACGCCATCGTGAAGCACAGCTTGGTAGCCTACGTAGCTTAGCCTCCCCAACCCTTACCCCTTCAAATAATAAAGTTGACGCTCACACTCTCGCTCGCTCACTCACTCACTCACTCACTCACCCACTCACTCACTCACTCGCTCACTCGCTCGCTCGCTCGCTCGCTCACTCACTCACTCACTCACTCACTCACTCACTCACTCACTCACTCACTCACTCACTCACTCACTCACTCACTCACTCACTCACTCACTCACTCACTCACTCACTCACTCACTCACTCACTCACTCACTCACTCACTCACTCACTCACTCACTCACTCACTCACTCGAAAGCGCAAAGCAGACACACATTGTAACCGCCGTGAGCGTGTCGCACTACAGGAATGCGACGTCGACACAAGGGACAACGCCGACAAGACCTTGCAGTTCTGAAAGATGCTTCTCACGGTCATCGAGTCCTTTCTGTTAATGTGTCTGCACTCGCCACAGCACGGGCGTTTACAAAGTAAGCTTACGTTCACTGTAATTCATACTGCCAGATTACAGCTACGAGTATTTCCACTTCGTGCGTGATATTCGAACCTGTTGCTATGACAGTCACTGCTTCGCCTTTATGGTGAAACTGTGATGCTTTTTTATACGTGCACGTCTACTGGTGAACTCCGGAATACGAGTCAGTTATGACAGCCTTTACTGACAAGCCGGGTGTGACCTAACACAGATATACAAGTGCAACACATGGCGATTTAAGGTTTGGAAGGCGGGCTACTGGTCTAAGGGCTTTAAAATTTTCCCGTAGAAAAAACATTTTGAATTACGCACATTTCTTCCAGATAGCACTTATAGACATGCTAGGCGTGTGCGCACTTCTGGATAGTTTGTAAATGCAACTGGCGATCGCCACTTTTTGAGCACGCCCTACAACGCTGGCGCCTTTGCTAAGGACGGCCACCTGTCTGCTTAGGAGTTTGGTCGAGTCTGCCACCTATCATCCCCTATCTTCTCCTGTCCACTTTCACTTCCCTACTGCCCCTCATCTGATGGCACTGCACAGTTGTTTCTTAAGGGTTAAAAGAAATGAAAAGCTTTAGTGGAATACTGGAAAGCTTTGCTGAAGCGTGAAGGCAGCAAACCGAAGAAGTTAGCGTTAGCTTTACGTGATCCAGCCTGCGCATGCCCAGTACGCTGTCGACGCTTGTGCTGTTGTTTACAGTGTCGAAAAAAGTATTATTTTTAGGCACGTGTTTCTCATAGAAATGGAGACACGAGAATTATGCGTGCGTGCGTGCGTGCGTGTGTGTGTGTGTGTGTGTGTGTGTGTGCGTGCGCGTGTGCGCGTGTGTGCGTGTGTGCGTGCGTGTGTGTGTGTGTGTGCGTATGTGCGTGTGCGTGCGTGTGCGTGCGTGTGTGCGTGTGTTTGTGTGTGTGTGTGCGTGTGTGCGTGCGTGCGTGCGTGCGTGTGCGTTTGTGTGTGTGTGCGTGCGTGCGTGCGTGCGCGAAGTCGACAGCCTGCGCACTGTTCTAGCTCAACGTCCCTGACTTATTGCCGGTCATAGTATTTCGTGATAGTTGTGCTTCCCGTGCACGCGAGCCGATGGTATGCAGCTCTCGTCGACAAACTACATTGTCAGCCGCGTATTCGAATACTGACTGGTATGATGTCAGATATCAATATTTCTGAAATTTCATTATCCTGGTCTCCAACTATGCGCGAACGGGTCAACAACACAGGTCCGAAGATTCGAGCCCACTGGGGCCCATAATCTCCGTCGCGTGTATTTGACTGTGCCCGAAGCCATCGCTCAACCATCACACAGATGCAGAGAGCGAAGCTCGAGAGAAACGCCTTACACAAGGAAAGCATTTCATTGTCAACAACGTCGCTGCGATCAAACTGTTACAACCCGATCAAACTGATCAACCTGGGAGCCGAAGCTTCATCGAGCCAAGGGCGCACAACATGGAAATGGCGCCATTACATAGCTGGACGACTCCTAGCGGCAGTGATACCATCACAATGTAATGACCCTTTATTTAACTCTATAGCCATTGGGGAGGCGCTCGCCGCAGTGTATGATCGGTACGCGCGAGTTCAGCCGCGTGTCTATAGCGTAGCCTGTCGCACAGATACGACGAAATGTTGCACGCACCCAGCAGGGATCATGGATATTGAGTAAGGCCAGCAAGAGAAAGGCGGCTGGCCGGTAGAGCCAGATGTCCCTACGCAACGTTTCATTAACTTTCCGACAGTTTGAACCCGCACCCACCTTCCCGCTAACTTCTCGAGCCGCAAGGTGGAAGGAGGCGCGAATTGCCAGCCAGACGACCAGATGGAGTGAGCCCCCTGGGGCACTCGGTGGTGCACGACATTTATTGTTTCGCGACACCGCTCCTAACCCGCGGCACTCGGACGTCAGATAAACGAAAGGCGTTGAATCCGCGAGAACGAAGTGTACACCGGTGAAGCCGCGTTCCAGACAGCATCTCCTCGGGCTAGCTCTGTTTAGTCTAAATAAGACCTTCAATTTTCCGAAGGTATGTCATACGGCGGCTTTGCCTCATTATGACCATATCAACGGTGGTGCACCCTTTACAGGATTATAGTGCTTTGTTAAAATTGTTACAATTTGGCGCCAAGAACGCCCGTGCCGTTCATTTAACCTACTCTGCGACTAGTTCACGCTTTCCGCTTCGTTGAGACCTACATTTCATTACCATTTCCTACTCGCTACAGTGCTCTTCGGACCCAAAGAAAGCCGTTCTTTAAGGGCACTTGTTTTCGAACAACTACCCTTGAGACGCCGAGAAATTAGACAAGTGCGGACGGGCAATGGAAAGTTTGAAGTGGGCGTACTGGAGCGGATACAGGACGTTTGCGCTTTCAACTCAAGACACACGTGCAACATGCATTGGGTGGCCGTTGTGCAAAAGCCAAATCAGAAGGAACGGTTTTTGATAAATTCATACGTCTTGTTGTGAACAAATCGAGTAGAAATTGCATCGTCATGAAAGGCTGCTATAACGCAGACAAGGAGGGAAACGTGACGCGACAGGAACGCACTTGCGGTCGGTTTCGTGATAAACGTCACGGTAGACTTCCTCCGCTTGGAACCCAAGTTACCATTGGCTGCGACGCCTTGTCACGAGATTGACTCGAAGGAGCGGACGGACGAAAAGGCACACCTTCTGTTGCCATAGCGCGCCAGGTGTTTCGACAGGAGAGAGGGCATCGCCGCGACGCCACGTCACCCTTCCTCTCCCTCTCTCTCGGCAAGCGGCGTGCTGTCCGCATCTCTCTCTCGCTCACCCCACTAGGCTTAGCTGATGGGCGCGCCTGCCGGCCTTGGCGGCGGGTACTGCTTCCCCGCTCTCCGTTCGCGTAGGACGTAGGTGGTATGCTGCGTTGGCACCGCAGGCTGCTGCTTCTTGCTGATTTGGACAACACATAGCACTTTGATACGACACACGCGGCGCAAAACTCGAAGGACCGCTAAGACGAGTTCAAATTAACATGATTGCTTTTGCATTCACAACTTATAAGAAGTGCTTAAGTTCCCTGGGATTGTTTTTTTTTCTGAATTACTCGTGCAAAAATTACGAATGCGATTCAACTGCTTGCAACACAAAGTCTATTGAAGGCAACACAGCGTCATAACAACGACAACATAACTTGTAAGGATAACTTTTGTAAGAATAGACTGCGTACACTAGTGAAATACTGCGACAATTCACGACGTCCTGGCGAATTTTTTTAGCAACTGCTGACGACCGTCGCCACTCACTTCTTTTTAGTGTTTTCCGTGCCTTGCGAAGTTTTCTGTCCGGATAAGCCGGTGGTGGCTGTTTTGCTGTTGTGGTATAGCGTAACCTAAATGCAGGAATCCATAATACTGCTGCTTTGTATCCCCTAAAGAACTCAGATTCCGAAATATTTGTAAACTAAATACGCACACAGAAACACGGAGACCACGGGTTTGCTTCTGGCAAGCAAGAAAACGAAAGAAACATTTATTTCGTGCGATGTTTTGTGTCGCATCTTCGTGAATGTGACAGCGTCGAGAGTTACGCTGGGGGCGCCTCAGCGCCTTGCGTCGGGATAGTCGAGGAACGCGCGCTCTCCTTGGTGCGTCCCTCACCAGACAGGCTTGAGGGTTTAGACAGTCCGGGAATGTCGCTGGGTGGCTGTGAGATTTCCAGCCTGTCTAAACCCTCAAGGCCCCTTAGTCCGACCCCGAGGAGCACAAGATGCGCGTCTCAACACGCGTATACGCGTAAGATTACGTGACTCCGAGTCCATACGCGTGTGACTGAGGCCAGGTCAGATGATACACGGTCAATTGCGAGCTTCATTTAGCCGCCAGATCAGCCTGAGCCGAACCACTCCTGTATGGGTTTGAGGAAAGTTTATCCAGAACTTTGTTGCGCTACATTTTTCTGCTTAATTCATTGATATTATAGTTAATATTTTTTTTCGAATTAGAAAGCACAGAAACCTTACATGCAAACGTCAGAAACATTGTAACCAAATTGCTCGAGCAACGGCGCCGAAAGTGTCCATGCCAGCCACGTATTGTCGGCTCACAACTTGCCACTGCCGACGCACACGCCCATATCAGGCATCGCTAGATAATCGCGCCACGCCCGCGCGTATGACCTCGAGAGATGCGCGGAACAATGGCGTATGGCATCGAGTGACGCCAAGACAGGCGCGAACGACGGGCCCCGTGTAGTCGGGCGTCGAACAGCGTTGCGGCCCCCTTTCGTGCATCGAGCTAGCAATGTGCATAAAACGAGGGTCGATCAAATAATTGGTTGCACACAAACAAACATTGGGCCTCAGCCGCTGTTGTTAGTAAGAATAAGAATGGCGCTGGCTAACACTCCCGAAGTTAGGCTGCACCGTACACAAATTCTCAGTAAAGAGGATGTGAGAACAGCCGCCGCTGAAACTCGCTTGATGGGGCAGCGCACGCGTAATGCAAAGGGTATCGATTCGGCTCCGTACGACAGCAAATTGTTTCCTTCGTGAGTTTTCATTTCTTTTTGCCGCGTCATTACTACGCTTCGATTAAAACAACAAATTATTTACGTTGTGGTTCGCTTGGCTTCGCTAACTGTTGGCTTCCTATGAAGTTAAATCGAGCAACAGCACGTGAGACAGGACAAGCAGAAGCCAACAGACCGAGGCGAAACTGTCTGTCCTGTCTCGTGCGCTGTTACTTGTTTTAACAACCAGACCATGTTCCCATTCTGTAGTGGCTTCATGTGATTGTGACTAATAAATATCGGATCCTCCGGTTGCCCTTCTTCTAGGTGCAGTAAATCAGGCAACTGGTTCGCTTGACATCCGTCGAAAATTACTGAGGTAGTCAGAACGAAACCTCTGGTGCCCCACTATAACACCTGCCTTATAATCACATCGTGGTTCTGGCGCACACACACACACACACACATACACACACACACACACACACACGCACGCACGCACGCACGCACGCAGACAGACAGACAGACAGACAGACAGACAGACAGACAGACAGACAGACAGACAGACAGACAGACAGACAGACAGACAGACAGACAGACAGACAGACAGACAGACAGACAGACAGACAGACAGACAGACAGACAGACAGACAGACAGACAGACAGACAGACAGACAGACAGACAGACAGACAGACAGACAGACAGACAGACAGACAGACAGACAGACAGACGAACGCATGCACATATACACGGCATGTCTTAACTATGATGCATCAATACCCCAAAATACGCTGATGCCACGTAGTTGGACAGAATCAAAGTAATCTCGTTTGCCTTTGCTTGAATTATACTCAGATCATTTTTGCATACCGCCTATTTACATAATTAGCCCTAATTCAATAATCAGCTTCTTAAATAGTTATAATTTAATGAAAAGCGTCCATCAGATACTTGCGCACCAACATGAGAAACTCTTCAAGCAGCTTTCTGTTATTCAATACGTCCAACATAATTGTGTTTTTCCAAGCTTCTAAGAAGCCCGCGAATACACGCAAAGGGTCGCATGCGGCCAGTCGCCCGCAAATGTTAACTATATTCGCGGGCTTCTTTCACGATCGAAAAAACACTCGTGTAGCACGCATTGAGCAACAGAGAGTTGCATGCGGAGTTTTTCATGTTGCTGCACAATTATCTGATTGACGATTTTCCTACAATTATAATATTTGAGAAGCTGATGAATAATTAAGACTAATTAGGTAGCTAAGCGTAATGCAAAAAAATATTCCGAGTATGTCGAAACGACGGCAAACAACATTACCTTGGTTGGGCCCAGCTATATATATATATATATATATATATATATATATATATATATATATATATATATATATATATATATATATATATACATACATATATATATATATGGAGATAGAATGGGAGAGGGAAATATATTTAATTTTCCTTGGCCACTCAATTTCATGCATTCGTGCACGAAACGCGGTGCTACAAATGTCGGTGAGGCACTACTGATTTCAAAACGTTATCGCGTACTTGAGCTTGCCACTTAGATGGACGCAAATTAGATGGACGCTATACTAACTGCTATTTGATAGCTTTGAACTACTTACAAAAGTTTCAACGTTTTTTCAGGTTCACGCTTTTCCAGGTTCCTTTAACAGCTCTTCTTCGTCTTCTCTCACGTGTACATTACATTCTAACGAACTGGCTAATAAATTATTCAACATTATTGCTTCTTTAACAAGAATTCAATATTTATATTTTGATTGATTTCACTTTATATTTGTTAGTAAATTTTGTTTCACTTTCCTACGTATTAGGGTTCGTGCCCTGCAGTGGGTATCTCTCACAAATCCAGGCCAATAGCAACAATGACACAGTCAGCCCGCTTCAACTAGCTGTGATGAATCATGACATGAAGCATCTAGCTTTTGCGGAAAATTCACCTCGTCGTTTAAAGCAGGCACACCAATTTCCAGCTTCAAGTCTCTGAAGTTTGGGGTAAGCAATTCAGTAATCAATTTCTTGAACTGGTGCAGGGCTGCAGGTGCAGTCGAAGGAACAGCAGATTCCCTTTCTCTCGTGCAGCTCCGTGGAAGCGTTTCGAACGCTACAGCGGCCATGTTTGGTGAAATTGCGGCCACCAGCGGAAGCGACCGACCGAAGACGGTTGATGGTACACCGGGCACCCCAGTCTCCCTGAAGTTCATCACGTGGGACACAAACGGTCTCGACCGAAGCAACCTGCGGCCGCGTAGTGAAGCCGTCTGCTCGACAATCCGAGCCGCCGACCCGGACGTGGTCTTCCTCCAGGAAGTGGTGCTTGAAAGTTATGCAACCATATGGCCGGCTTTTCGGAAAGACTACAGGTGCGTCCGAGGACACTACTGGAGCAATGCTACGGTAACCATGCTGAAGAAAGCCACCACAGAATTCAAGACGTGCCACATGCGACAGCTGAAACAGGGCCGGGTGCTGCGGGAGGTGGCGACGATAGAGGCATCGTTCGCGGGCCTCCCGATCACGCTGATCAACGCGGCGCTAGAATCCGATCACGACAAGCCGAAGCTGCGTAAGAAGCAACTCTCCAGCTGTTTTAAGAAGTGTCTGAGGCACCCCGCTAACAGGACGGTCATCTTCGGCGGAAACCTCGGCCTGCGCGGACATGAGCTCAGTGACGTGGGTGGACGCCCGCGCTCCCTAGTGGACGTCTGGGAACACTGTGGCAGGCGGCGGGAAGTCCGCTACACGTGGGAAATGATGGTGAATGACAACGATTCCTTTGACTTTAGTAAGAGGCCTCAGTACCGCCCCGACAGGGTCTACTTGAAGGCTTCTAAGCCTGCCACCATGACGCCTGCGTCGTTCGATCTGATCGGTATGGAAAGGCTAAGCCCACTAGGTTGCTTTCCCAGTGACCACTGGGGTCTGGTGTGCCGTTTTAACGTTTTCTAGGCTGTGGCGTGGCCCGTAGTAGCGTTTAACACATCCAAGGACAAAATCACACGGTGCACATTTTATTTTTAACCATCATGACTAAATCCAGCAACGAAGTCTGTACTGCACATAAGTCAAGCTATGTGTGTGAAATATTTATTGTACGTTTTGACTTCTTGGCGATGAGTGAATAAGTTCCTGTTCGCAGTCATTGGTTTTGAGACAGCGCAGCAACTTCTTTTCCTGAGCTCAATCACGCAGCAATGCAATGAAATACAATTTATCCTTACGCATCTGAGTTTTGCCCCTTGCGCGCGCAATTCTTTGATTTGACTTTTTTTTTTACATGACGCATTCAGTACAACTATTTCCTTCGTAGTCGGATTGGTTTAGTGTGAACTTCGGCTATTAATATGGCTCCACTGAAGGCTTGCAGATTACATTTTAGTACCTGGAATATTTTAGCCCCAGGTTAAAACTACCATTACACGAGCTTTTTTGCATTCCACATGCATCGGAATACGCGCAGTTGCAGAGGATAATGCAACGTACGAGATCTTGTGTAGAAAATGGAAGCCATGGTGGCTGTGCCACCGCGACTGTTGCACGGAGCGTGTTCGAAGTGGCATTTAGGTGCACCGGGTAATCGAGGACCCAGTCATTGCGGAACAGACCGATTAGCCTCGTTCGAAAGTATTTAAGGAGCCGTTTGTCTGGCCAGCACGCTTGACCCACATATTGGACAATTAAACGCGCAGTACAGCAAGAGCAGTCACCGCGTGGCAGATAACTGAATGTGGGTACGAGGTGTACTTTTATTTGACTTTCAATTCTAGCAGCACTTAACTTCAGCTGTGATTTCTTCGCCATGTCTCCAACGCCCACGCTCACTTCCGCCATTCCAGGGTGCCAACTTGCCACATTCGTTAGCGTATACCTGTATTTTGACACGTATTGATATGGTACCGGAATACCTTTGCTTATTTTTTTAGTATCCCTTTGCTTCCGCGGTCGCAAAGCATGCAGATTGCCTACGAAAAAGTATGTTCCTGTATTTACATGCTTATATTTACAGCACTTCTTTGTACACGGTCCTTACCAACTAGCACGTAGTTAAACGTTTCAGTTGCGTCCATTGTTATCCTCTTCTTTGATGAAACTGGCCCCAGCACAATTTCTTAACCCACTGGGGTCCTACAGTCAGGCGGGCGGTCAATGCTGAATAAATACTTATGCCATATGTATTCATGAGTTCATTGATGAAAAGTGCCTGGTGGTTCTGGCCGCAGCTCATGGCTTCAGACAAAACTTCAGGTTAGCAAGTGGAGAATACACTGTGTTCTTCATATGTGGCTCACGATAAGAATATATTTTGTTATATTAAGGTGTGCCCTTGCGTAATTTCGAGGTATACAAGTGGCGCGCTGTGCCCACTCACGTGAGCATACCACTTGGGCGCTTGACGGAAGCATCAGTTTCTCTTCCTCAAAATATAGCTCATTGTAGTGGGGCCCCTATGCGCTTGGTTTGCGCATAGTAAAACAGTTCAAGAAGCATTGCGCGATTGTGCTGATCTGCACTGTTAGTGAAAACAGTGTGTCCCATGAACATTAGTCTATCAGATAAGGCCAAATCAAGCGCTGGTCATCATTTCGTCCGGCTGCCGGAGCCTTTCGATCACGCCGTGTTTCGGTAGAATCAATTTCTGTTGCAACATGGTGATGTTCACCTTCAAGAAAAAAGGAAACATTCACCGATGGTTACGATACTCTCTAATGCGAAATTCCAGTGCAGGTTTATAGTATTTTCATTTCGCGATGTCTTGCATGACGCGGACATTCTGTTTCGTTTCGCACGTGACAAACCGAACGAAGAGTGGCGCGACTGCCCTGTTAATTCAGAGGTCGCGAGAGGCGCGATTCACAGCTGCTGCCGCAGACAGACTTACGCTCATGCAGCGCTTTGTTTCCACCTACGGTGTCGGTCGACGCGACCACCGCATGCCATCGGTGAACAGACGACGGCGCGCTACTCTGGCGCCATCTCGTAGCGGTCGTCGCCGCAGAGCCCGTCTTGCGCGGCACTACGCTCTTCTCACCCTTTCGCCATGCTTTCCTCCTCCGCTTGCCGCCTCATGCTTTCGCTGTTGCCTCCTCCTCTGCTTTCCTCCTCGCACTCTCTTCGCTGCCACAGCCCTTCATCCCCCACTGCGCTCCGCATTCACTCTTTCAACTTTCAACACCGAGGCATGCCGACGCTCAACGTAGTAATGGGCGCCTAAAATCTGAGCTCTAAAATATGTGTACACCACGGCTTGCAAGGCAACACGCACGTGTCCTGGGCGGATTGCTTCCTTCCGAGTGCTTTGGCGGTGCTCCAATAGATGGCGTGCCGGTCGCTGGCGTTTGGCAGCCCTGGCATTGTAAAATATACGGCTATGCAGTCGCGCTGTTATGAGAAAGTTGAACACTTCAACGCGTCACCGAATGATCAGAGAGACTTACCCTAACGATTCAATGGCTTTGTACAAAATCATCGAAGTCGTTTCAGGGTCCCTGTTAAAGTTCTGCGGGTAACGACAGCAGAAAGTATTTGCCGAACAACACGCGGATATATCGCACGTTGTTAACGGGAAACAGCGAAACTGTGACGGGTGAGAATGCGGCTTCGGCTGACAACAAACCTCGCTATGTAAAAAAAATTAAAAAATTAATGCATCACCCGAAGTGGCTACGCAGCCTACTTTGTGCCCGTCTATTATTTATACTTTTGAAGAGCATCTCTTCTTTTTTACGGGTTACTAATCAGAAAATTCCACGTGTACGCAAATGAAAGCCGAACTGGAAATGACTTTTCGTATAGAGTACATAGCAGCTTGAATATATTCCATTGCTGGACAATAGACGTTGGACAGTCTACAAGCCGCGTTGGGACAAACGATCAATTACAGTCAAATGAATGCGCGTTTCCCTTCACAAACACAACAATGACTCAGTCATATCCCATTCACGTTTGCATGGTTTGGTCGCAGGGATATGATCATTAAGGGTGAGCAGCACTTTGTGTTAATAAAAAAGTAGCAAGACCCATGCCCTTTTTTTGTTCATGTAAAACATGCCTAGATATAGTCCAGACCAACAAGGGAGCAAGGAATTTCTTGAGTGCCACCAATCGCGCCACGCGAATTCACCACCAAATTTGTTTACATTTCCGAGAATATACTTTAGCGCCTCCAATGGTTGCAGTAGTAGTGTTTACCCCTTCCCTGGGCAGTTTGCAGACAGCGTGAAAGCAAACCATGACTCTGGTTCGCTCATCCAGAAGAACAACAAACAAAAAGAATCACTTACCCGCGCTGCCATCCCCACAGAAGGTGGCGTTGCCACGTGGTTTGTTCGTCAACGTGTGACCCCCCATAAGACCCACCATAAGAACTGGATTTGTTGCGTTTCAAGGCACTGGAAAGATACCGGCAACTTGCATTTGCCAATTCCTTTCAAAAATAGTAAATGCTTGGGATATTTCCTGAAGGCGTATATTTGTTTACATTCTATACCACCGGGTCCAATATTTGTCAAGCATCCAGTTAGCCGGAAACGACCACCATACCGAGTCGACTGAAGTTATACGGTGCACCACGAAAGGTCCGTGTTCATAAAGATGGGCGTGTGAAGCGACGTGAAAATGTGCACCAGATCTTCCGCATTTTCTGTATCTTAGTTTCTTCGTCGCCTCTTGGCAGCATTTATCTCTCTCTTCCTTCATTTCCAAAAGCGATGAAAAGGAACATAAGAAAGTGAACCAATATCAAAAATAAAAATGCATGTTCTTCATTTACATCTGTTGAGCTCGTCGTGAATGAATACATTTTGTTTCATACTCCCTTTTTCCTCGTCTTATGACACTCATCTGAGAAGCGGTACCGGTTGTGCACCTTTGTTTCTCAGACGAGAAGAGAAGGGAGAAAATTGAACCTTGACTATGGCTTTGCTGCATGTAAACTCAAATTGTATCTTTCTGCGGCCGTTACCACTGTCACTGACGCCGCCACGTGGCTTGTTCATGAACCGAACACTGGCCGTCTGGCTTATACGATTTATCTAAAGTATATATGGTGAATTAAACAGGACATCTTGTTAGTGGTTAGGGGAAACGTTATTGACGGTGCTATGCAAACAAAATTTAAAGCCACGTGGTTCATTTGTCAAATATCTGTCTGTCTATTTATTACGTGCTTTAAAACAATCTATTTTTCTTTTCTTGTTACATGAGGAAATTCCCAGGGTGCGGAAATCAAAGCCGAAGTTGAAATGAGCTTTCGAAGAATCCATGGTTTTTTGACGATATATCTTCACTGGGGCGCAGTCGCTGGGCAGCGCGCAATGCGCGTTAGCATGAACAATAAATTATGATTGACTAAATGCACGCCTGCCTTGCTCTTTTTGTTTACAGGCACGACAATGACAGGGTCATTCCGGTTGGCATTTTCATGCATTGCTCGCCTGGGATTGATCATGAGGGTTGAGGAGCATTTTCTGTGAATAAAGAAGTAGCAGTGCTCTACGCGTTCTCTCATTCCGCAAAACCTGGCATGCATATCGGCCGAACCAACTAGACGGCAAATAATTCGATTAGATCTGCCTAAGTTCCTGTAGTTTACCGGGAATATTTAGCGCCTCTAATGGTGGTAGCGGAGTACGCCACTTTGTAGGGCACATAGAGAAACCACTTTAAAAAGCAATGTTAACGGCCATCAGAGTTGGGGGTACGTTACCAGAAAGAAAAAAAATTGCATCCTGTTTTGGTGGTCAACATAGGCGATGGCGTCGCCAAGTGGTTTCCTTTTGAACAAGCGAACCCTCTGAAATACTGGTGATAGCTGCGTGTTGAGGCTCAGAAAACTTGGCTCTATCGATGCCTTTCCAACAGAGTAAAGCCTTGAGATATTTCGCGAAAAACTATGTTTGTTTTAAGTCGAAGAAGTAGCGCGAAACGCAAGAAATAATGACAAGTGAAAGCAGTGAAGCACGTCATACAGTGGCCGACTTACTGACCACGGAAATGGGACTAGGCGATGGCGTAGCTGTTGACTGCTACATGTAGCCTACGTCAGCGCGCTGTTTTATTAAGCATAGCGTGAAGACTTAGCCACATTCGTCACCGCCTGCCTGCCTAACGCAAAAAAATAAAGAGCAAGCGAGGGTTGCTTCTTAGTAAAAGCAGGCAAAAGCTACACAGTCGTCGTCTCGCATTTTCACACACACCAAGACCGCAACGAAGTAGCGCCAATTCTCCGAAGTATTTCTTCTCTTCATTGTTTTTTTTTAGGAATGCAAAGAAATATACTAGACGTATATGTGAAAGTCAACTTTTTTTAATGCCAATCGAAATGCCAAATGCAGACTCATACATTTAAAGTATGAATATTTATTAAAAGTGCACTCATGCCAAGCCTGTCTGGATTACGGCCAAAGGAGGGCGTTCGACAGAGTTCTCCGGTGATAAAACCCATTGAATGACACCTGTACATTCCCTCTCTGTGGCCATCTCTGCTGGGTGCGGGAAGCAACAAAGGGAAATTTTCTTAATAATTGCAAAGGAAAGCAATCGTTCAAGAAAGGAATTCTATCTGCCCCGTGTAATGGACATTCCTGATTTGGACATATCTTCATCGAAAGCCATATTCCAACGGGGCGGGAAAGTCAACCTCAAATAGTAAAAACTCAATTTAGCACTGCTCCTTTATTTCAATACGTAACACAGACACCACTCTGCGGCTGGATTTGCGGCAGTCATTACCTGAAGAAAACGATGAACTTAGGTAACAAGACAAGTCCTTGGATATAAAAGGTGGTTTATTTAGTAAACGCTCAAATTACTCTTAGACCTTGTATTGCGTTGAAGTTGCCGAGTTACCCGATACAGTTAATGTAAACAAGTCGAGTTTAATTAAACCAATGGATTACCGACATTGTGTCTAATTACGTCTTCCGTCCATGTCACAAATGTCGCAAAGCAACTCCTGGAGGCTGTTTCCAGGTAGCTCTCTTCCTCTTCTCCGATTACGTTTGCGTGTGAAAACCAAAAAGAATAGACGCCGACCAAGACGTTTTTTGAGAACATCACACGTTAACGGGTTTGCCAACGATTTGTACTGAATACTCGGCGTAACTTGCGATCGTGTTTCCAACACTGAAAACAGCCATTTCGAAATGCGCCTAAAGTAACGTGTGTGTAATATCAAAATGCGGTAAGCCACTTCCTGTGGAATCGCGGAGCACAGGTTATTGTCTAGCCATGATAGCAATCACTGGTCCAAGGCTTTCGTGATTGCAAAAAGAAAAATGCTGTTACAAGGTTCTATTTCATATTTCTATCAAGACTACGCAAATCGCAATTATATATAGTACGGGTTGAAAAGATACTCCATTGTTCAAGTAACGAATAATTTCTTTAATGTTCACTCTGCATTCCTTTTTGCTTAACTATTCTAATAAAAAAACGGTACAGTTCTCGTGCCGCAAGCTTCAGTAGAACGATAGAGACGCGCCTAATTCTAATATCGATTGTACTGTATTCCGCAACTTCGCATTTATTTTTGTTTAATGTTAGTCAACTGTTGTGAAACTCATCATCGTTTTCAGAAGCAAAATACGAGTGTGACGTGAATAAGAATGGGACGAAGTGACGTTTTCACTCGCATAAGCAATGCAGCCAAATATAACTCTTCGCTTGACAAGGTAGAAGAAAAGAGCGACTCTGGAGACTTGTCAGATTTCTGTCAATTTGCTTTACTGCGCTCTCCTGGTCAGGAAACAGCGGGATACACTGGCAAAGACGTGGTCGCGCCGAAAAATAACACGTGAAATGTTGTAATAGACACGCTACAAAAAAATATTGCTGATCTTTCCTGTACGTCTTTCTCACTCCCTAAAATCTCCAAGAAGTGATTCCACTATGCCTGAGAGCAGGTCCAGCCAGAAAACCTGCAGAATTCAGTCTTTCAATTGAAGGGATCGCAATTTGAAGTGATGGCTAGACTTTGATAACGATGACTTCATGCAAGTATTTCCGATCCTCCGCTTAAGAAGTTTTGAATCTGCGAAACTTAAAGGTAGCAGAACGTTTCCAAAGCGAGATAAACATGTTTCCAGAAAACGTGTTTCCACGTGAACAAAAGCTGTAAATCTGAAATCCTCAGCTTGTTGAAGTAAAATTTTGTGATCAAAAACAGATTATTCATCAAAGAAGAAAAAAATGTTGAAAATATTTTCCGCGTCTTGCCTGGCATCACACTGCTCTGCACAAAATATGAATTAAAAACATTCAACATACCGGAACAGCTTAACAGTATTTGTCTCGCCAAGGTCAGCAGCGGGCACCTGTCATAATCAGCTGATAACATATCGCTGAGGAATGGTGCAAAACATGAGCCGAGGCACGCACCCTGATTTTGAATGAACCACATGTCCTTCCTCAAGATGAACGTCGACTGTGATGCACTGTTTCATGTTTGTAAGATAGACTGAATTATCGGGACGCCATAATTTAAAGTGAAATATGTGTCTCCGTTAAAATTCCAGACACTAGTTTAGCGGGGCATTATGTGTAGTTAATGCACGTTCCAAGAAATTAATGTGGCTACGCCATATTTATAAACATGTCACGACCTGTTCAAGAAAACTGGGTTCGATGAAACGGCATTCCTTCAAACGTAATTGAGACCACTTGATCATAACGCTTTTCAGTATATTTCATTTTCCTCAATTTGAAATGTCCTTGTAGCCTTATTTCAGCAGAAAAGAGCAAGATTAGAATCAGGAGCACACTCCATCTTAAAACATTGCAGTTCTACATGAGAGTCACGTGGTCACCTGAGTGCTCTGATCGAACAGGCCTTCACTGGTTCTATTTACAGAAAGATAAATATAAAAGCAGGCACATTTCACCTCGAATTTATAACATTTCGTAGTCTCCCTGATCGTACCCCGTCAACATACTTCTGTTGATGTATTTCTTTTCATTCCCACATGCTTTATGAATAAACAAATATAAGAAAGCTTGCTGAAAGACTTCATTCTTAACCAAGACAACTCTATGCAGTGATGCTGGGAGAAAGTTCAGATAACTTTTCACATCAGGCTGATAGTCAATTAAGGTTCATGGGCTAACGACAGCAGGAAACCATGGAAATACAACGCCATAACATGAATGTGATTGAAAACAACGGAAAGGCAACGAGTCAGAATATGGCCTCGGCCTTCGGCAAATACTGCTGCGGGAAAAAAAATGCTTTTTTGCATTTTGCATACGTATATATAAATTGAAAGGTTTAAAGAACATATCGTTCGTCACTCGTTACTACAAGCAAAATTACCAGAAAGGTAGACGGGGCTACGGGTTTCCTAAAAGTGTGTATACTCTGCAAGAAATCTGTTGGCTGCTCTAGCAGTTGAGTAGCATTCAGGACGCGTTATGACAAAAAATAAGTGGCAGTTCACAGAAAACGCGCCCAGCTTTCCATTCCCAGGCACAACAATGGCACGGCCATCCGAGGCAAGGTATCAATGGTGTGGTCGCCCTGGTATGATCACGAGGTGTAAGAAGTATATTGTTAGAATAAGCCGAAACTCTCAAGGTCTCCTCGCATTCCAGAAAACCTGACCTGGATATCCGCGAGACCAACAATGGTTCAAAGAATTTCCTAGTTCCAGTCCAAGTGCATTCCGTTTTCCGAGAATGTGTAGGCACCTGTGAGCGCAGGGTAGTTCCGGGTGGTCCTTTGTTCGTCAGGCACAAAGGGCCCTTCCTTGAGTGCAGGGTGAAAATTAAACAGTGACCGTGGTTTTGACACGTGTGAAGATTCATAGCGCCCTTCTGCAGCCGTTGCCAATATCATTATTGTCGCCACGTGGTCTGTTCGTTAACCAAGCACCGAACACGGGCGCGGACTTTTATACTATTCATCCATAATACGTTTGGGGAATTACAAAAAAGATCTTGCTTATGCTTGAAGAATTTTTTATATTAAAAATTGAATTCTAGGTCTTTACGTGCGAAAACAACCATCTGACTATGAGGCACGACGTAGTGGGGGACTCCGAAAATTTTGAACATCTGTGGTTCTCTTAAAGTGCAAATGAATCTAAGTACTCGGCTGTTTTCGCATTTCGCTCCCATCGAAATGCGGCCGCCACGACCGGGATTCGATGCCGCGACCTCTTGCTTTGGAGCCCAACACTATAGGCACAAAACAACCACAGCACTTACAAAATATTATTGATTATGCTCATTATAAAACATTCAGTTTATTTGCGCGGAATAGGTCCTTTCATTTACTTACTACTACAAGCAACCCAGAGGGTAATTGAGTATCGTTATGATGGCCTTATAATTCACCGGCCTGTACTGGAAGACGTTTATAACAGCAACTTTAGTCAAATTCGTTGCTATATATTAAATTTATTTGTCGAATTATCAAAAGAAATGTAGCATTACAGCGTTTAGAAACGCATGGTTTATTTACACTTCAATTCTCAATGCAACTGATCAAAAGAAGCAGGTTCACTGGAAATTAGGCTCTGATTCTGAGCAAAGCCGCGCAATGCCAATCTCTTTTTTTTTAAACAGGAAATAAATGAAATTGGGAAGAAATTCTAAAATTAACGTTCTTTTATTTCGCTATAGACGAATACTTCATAGTGTACATAAAGATCTGATGAACAAACACGCAAGTACAGCTAAACAAAAGTATAGCGTTTGCGGCATAAAAAAGCACAAAAAGTTTGTCCTAATGCGTTATCATGGGGTGTGTGTTTCTGGGGAGTTGTTGTCGACCTCCGTACTACATTGCTATGCTTGCTTTTTCGTAGATATACTACGTGGTAATCCCAATCGATATGTACTAGAATGACGTGCAGCGCGAAGAACAAAGACAGAGAGAGCACAGGCACTGCGCTGACTTCCAACACTATTTGATTGCCGATGCTGAATCACGTGTATATGAAACATAAGGACGCATCCGCAGAAAATGGAAGGGGGGCAAGATGCGTGTTATTAATAATAATATATGGGGTTTTACGTGCCAAAACCACTTTCTGATTATGAGGGACGCCGTAGTGGGGGACTCCGGAAATTTCGACCACCTGGGGTTCTTTAACGCGCACCTAAATCTAAGTACACGGGTGTTTTCGCATTTCGCCCCCATCGAAATGCGGCCGCCGTGGCCGGGATTCGATCCCGCGACCTCGTGCTCAGCAGCCTAACACCATAGCCACAAAATGCGTGTTCTTACAGCGAGTAATCTTTGCTATGTTCATGGTTCTCCCTGAATGTTATGTTATCAAGGGTCACTTATTTCTTTCAGTGTGACATGTCGACGCGAAAATGCCTAGACGGCATTGTTTTCTTCATAATCTCATTAAGCAAATATATATATGTATATATATATATATATATATATATATATATATATATATATATATATATAGCAAAAGAACAAGTTTCCTTGTTAAAATCTGTGTATTAGGAAAGCTGGCACTAATAAAAAATAGTGTTTCCTAAACATAGGATGCGTTTCGAAGGAGTGAGAGTTGTCGAAGAAATGGGGAGGCTTAAATTGCTTTAACAACACTCGTGGCCGGATTGCAGGACCGGCGTATAGAGCTCACTTCCTATTTTAAAAGGTATGGTTCTCTGAGAACGCGAACTATTTCACTATACATATTCTATGAATACATAGTGTTCTTGTATATTATTAAGTTCTGAATATGCTTATGGTTTACGGAACACGTAAAATGCAAAATTACTGCACCCTTTGTTTCCTTTGTTTAGTCCAGAGAATCGTTAAAAATAACCTGGGACATATGCCCGAAGCCTCATCTTTAGGCACGATAAATATATATATATATATATATATATATATATATATATATATATATATATATATATATATATATATATATATTTATATATATATAAACGAGAAGAAAGGGGGTTAACCGAGGGACCCGATATTTATTAGTCATATAATGAGAAGCCAACAAACACTGACACCAAGTACAACATAGGGGAAATTGCATGGGCCTAATAAATGAAATAAAGTAATGATAATTTAATGGAAATTAAAGTGGATGAAAAAACAACTTGCCGCAAGTGGGAACCGAACCCACAACCTTCGCATGTCGCGTGCGATGCTCTACCAATTGAGCTACCGCGGCGGCGTTTCCCCATCCACTTTCTTGGGTATTTATGTGCACTAGTAGAACCCTGGGAGTGTGAGCCAGCGCCCCCACTCACAGACCTTGGCGGCGGACGTGGAACGTCTTTTTTGCCGCAGGCGTCACGAGAACGTGATCTTTTCGGGTGAAGGCAACTGGTCAATAAACCCACATATGCTACCTGAAGGCATCAATGTTGCCAGATTCGAGACCCTCGTTAAGTAATAAACGAGAAGAAAGGGGGTTAACCGAGGGACCCGATATTTATTCGTCATATAATGAGAAGCCAACAAACACTGACACCAAGTACAACATAGGGGAAATTGCATGGGCCTAATAAATGAAATAAAGTAATGATAATTTAATGGAAATTAAAGTGGATGAAAAAACAACTTGCCGCAGGTGGGAACCGAACCCACAACCTTCGCATGTCGCGTGCGATGCTCTACCAATTGAGCTACCGCGGCGGCGTTTCCCCATCCACTTTCTTGGGTATTTATGTGTACTAGTAGAACCCTGGGAGTGTTAGCCAGCGCCCCCACTCACAGACCTTGGCGGCGGACGTGGAACGTCTTTTTAGCCGCAGGCGTCACGAGAACGTGATCTTTTCGGGTGAAGGCAACTGGTCAATAAACCCACATATGCTACCTGAAGGCATCAATGTTGCCAGATTCGAGACCCTCGTTAAGTAATAAACGAGAAGAAAGGGGGTTAACCGAGGGACCCGATATTTATTAGTCATATAATGAGAAGCCAACAAACAGCCAACAAACAACAAACGCTTTCTTCTCGTTTATTACTTAAAGAGGGTCTCGAATCGCAACATTGATGCCTTCAGGTAGCATATGTGGGTTTATTGACCAGTTGCCTTCACCCGAAAAGATCACGTTCTCGTGACGCCTGCGGCAAAAAAGACGTTCCACGTCCGCCGCCAAGGTCTGTGAGTGGGGGCGCTGGCTAACACTCCCAGGGTTCTACTAGTACACATAAATACCCAAGAAAGTGGATGGGGAAACGCCGCCGCGGTAGCTCAATTGGTAGAGCATCGCACGCGACATGCGAAGGTTGTGGGTTCGGTTCCCACCTGCGGCAAGTTGTTTTTTCATCCACTTTAATTGCCATTAAATTATCATTACTTTATTTCATTTATTAGGCCCATGCAATTTCCCCTATGTTGTACTTGGTGTCAGTGTTTGTTGGCTTCTCATTATATGACTATATATATATATATATATATATATATATTATAACACCCCACAAAACAGGCACGTCGTTTGTATTCCACTACGCTCTCCTTCTGTTTTCTTTTGCTAAAGGTAACCATGCACCATGCAGTGATGTAATATTTACTTTAATAACAAAATTACCTTTTATGTACACATTCAAAACAGTAAAAATGGAACGACCATGCTCCATCGCCTTCTTCTGAGTGCATATCGCTATACCGGTGTCAGCCTCAGTATTCGCTCCAAGGTGACATGCCTTGAAAGTCACCGGCTGCTATTGATTGACTACAGTATGAGCCTTTAAAGAATTTCGATACATGTTTGCAAGCAAACTTTTGGCAATGCTTCGCCAACGCTGTGTCCTAGCCAGCTGAGAGGAATGTCACATACACGTACAGAAAACCGCACAAGGAGATTACCACGTGCTTTTTCGCACCTTTGGTTGCATAAAGTAGAAAGAGGGTTGCAAGACCCTCTAGATGTAAAAAAGGAAAAGGGTAAGGGAGAAGATTCTTTTTTTTTACTTGCCCTCTAAAAAAACTCTCCGCTGTTTCACACCGTATTCTCATCCTACGACGCCGCCTTCGCTGGTCGCATAGTTAGCCACAGCGCCTCTGACCACGTGACCATTTCGAAGCTCCTGCCCTTTGACGACGCAGCCAATTGGTTCAACATGTCGATGACCCGCCTCAATTTTTCTGCTCACATCGCCGCTTGCAAGAGCCCTGCCAGGCTTTAAAAGCCATCGGAACTTTCTCCGAGGCCAGACTTGCTCCAGTCGCTGTGACGATCAGTGCTCCCTAACACGTCGCAGATATCCGCAGCCCACCTGCTTTAGCAGATCGCGGTGCAATCATCGACTTGCTGGCCAAACCTGTTACTGACGTCCACCAGAGGGACAGCGCCGCTGGAGAAGCGACTTCATCATGGCACAACCTCTCAGCAGCACCTCTGGCAGCAGCGAGAACCCTCTCGTACGGGGACCTCCGCGGTCCTTGGAGCAGTGCCACCAGGACAACGGGGACCGCGGCTCATCCACCTACGTCCTCCGCGGGTATGGCTGCCGCTTCTTGGACAAGCGACCTATTCAGTTCGTGCAGCCACTGCCGAGCGGCCGCGTTTGTGCCGGCTGCTCGGTGGTTTCTGCACAGGCCGTGCAACTGCCCTGCGGCCACACTCTGTGCGAGCTCTGCGAGGACGCCGCCTTGAAGCGTCCGAACACGCGGCAGCACGGGGACACCGTAGTCCCCCATCGCACCGGCCTGTGCCCCGTGGACGAGACCTACTTTGCCAAATGCGAGAGGAGGGTCGTGGTCTTCCACCGGCGTAAGCTGCTCCGCTATCGCGCCTTCTGCGTCAACAGACGCTTCGGCTGTGCCTTCGAAGCCGAGCTGGGTGAACTCAGGGAGCACTGCTTCAGCGACGGCTGCATCCCACGCAGGACCTGCGTCGTTTGTGGACGGGGCAATATCTTGGCGTGTGACATGCGGTGGCATAGGAAGCTGTGCTTGCCGTTCCAGGGGCGAACTTCGAAGCAGAAGCCTAGCCAAGAATCACCGTCCCGACCCACAAATGCAATGACTCCACTTCCATGAACAGTTGTAGTTTTATTGTCGCAATATGTTAATAAATAATAATGTTCATGTATTTCACGCAGCCTTTGAGTCATGATTGCACGTGCGCTGTGATCTGCCCGACGTGGCGTGAACACGAGCATGACGTGAGTTTGCTTGCTGTTGCATAGAAGTCGAAATATCGCAAAGTAGCTTGTTTCTGCTTGAATGCTAATGTGGCTTGAAGTGTTCAGTTAACCAGTGCGGGGAGAGAACTACTTCATGAACCAACGATATTGAGGAAAGAGAGGGCTGGTACGCATAGCATTATTATCTGACATCGGTATAACAGGCGCCGCATGAAGGTTGCCACAGTGTCGCTTCCTTCCCTTTTGTGGCATTGATATACTATAGGCCTAAGAATTCCCTGGCTCGCTGGGGTTATGAAAGTGCGCCGCGGTTCTGAAGCAATGGAAAGTAGTTAACCTCTTGAAGGAATAGTGGTTATGTTACTGTCTTAACCGCCTTAGTTACGCGGATTCTAAGTAAAAAAAAGTTATGCATATAGAATTGATGCAAATAAAGGCTCTTACGGAAGAACTGTTCTGCTACGAGTCGAGGCCAGATCACCCCTTTCCAGATAATGGTGAAATGTGTCGAGAAAATATGCGGCTCTGTTGCTCGTTACAGTACAGTAACTTAACTTCTACGCCGTCGATATCGACGTACACAACCAAGTACTAATTCTCTGAGAAGGCCCGAAATTGCCATGAAGTGGTGGAGATTTCCACAGCACTGAAGAAAGGATGGCCTCTGGCTTTATGGTTGTTCGTGATTTATGTTAAACGCATAGCAAAACAAGTGAAAAACAGTGAATTTCGGTTTCATTAATCCTACATGCATTATGCATGCGGACGACATCGGGCTACTAGCGGATTTTGCAAGAGCTTGCGAATATATGCGGGGACACGTATCATTCTAGGTTAATTTGGGTTAGGGAATTTGGTATTACGATCTTTATTGAAGAGACGAGTAATTACTTGGTGTCAATTAAAGAGGAAGTCACACTTTTATAGTCAAGCGACATAATTCCACCGGCTAATATAAAACAAAGAAAACACTTAGGCAAGCACTCACCAAAATGATATAAAAGTAAAGAGGAAGCGGAACGCAGCAATAATTTTTTTGTTGCCGCAATAAATACGAGGTGGGGCCTCGAACCGGAAATGGAGTAGTGCTGCCAGGGCTATCGTTCGTGAATGCCACTGGGGGCTTAAAATCGTATATCTTGTCGGCATTAGAAATAATCTATAGGTCCGCTGGCCTTGGGAACCCACGCTAAAACCTCAAATGCGGCAGTGCGTGGTGGCAGGACACTGGGCTTCTTATAAATCAAATAAGCGCAGAGAAAAACTGGTTTCGAAGAAAGACTGGGTGCATGAATCAAGACGAACGGGCGGGGAAAGGGCACAGGTATCTGTACCTCAGAACAGCGGACGCAGAAAGGAGGAAGAGGTAAAAAAGTTGGTAAAACTGTAGATACGCTACCAGGAGACATCACAAAGAAAGTGAGACAAACAAGGGTTACACATGATGGGCGCAGAAAGACCATTTAAAATTTCCAGAACGGAAAGAAATGGATTACCAGGGAGGATCTGCAATATAGCACGAAGGACAGGATTTCCAATTTGGCGCTGCTCGAGCTTCTTGCATACGGACAAAATCACACCGCAGCAAATATTCGCAATGAGGTGAGGCGTGCGTACATCGCAAGGAAAACCCGCAGACCCCTCAGCATATCCTAATTGAATGCGTCACGTACAGCTTCCAGAAGCGCTACCACTTAAACACTTAAAGTGGACGGAAGCATCAACTGATCAGCCTTTGAGATAAGCAAGGGACCTTTAGAGTATTGGCGGAAAATATCATGGACGAGAAATAGGTAGCGATGAGGGCTTGATAAGTTTAGAAAAAGAGAAAAGATTATGCAGATGCCACGCACTATGGGAATCGATGTAGGCGAAGCTTTCTGTGCTGTGGGCTTTATTGGGGATAATTAGCGTTGATCCTGACGGAGAACGTTTAATTCTTTCAACGCTTAGTCCAACACGGGAGGGGTGTGTTGATGTTAAACACTACCTTTCTTGCACCAATGCAGTTTGTCTGCTAGCACACATAATACAAAGGCAGAGGTGTTTGCTTGAGGCGTTATTGTTGAGGGTTGAGTTCACTCATTGCCACTTTAATTGAGCTCTGGATATGTACGTGCACAAACCACAATACAATTGCGAGCTACGCCGTAATAGCGACTTTGGATTCGTTTTTACGCCGTGGTTCAATCTACGGCGCAAAATTCCCATGGCGTCAATCTACGCCATGGAAACCACATGGCGTAGATTTAAAAATATTCTATCGCATTGCATTACTAATTTTGTTCCTCCCAAGACTAAAATAACGTGAAAGAATAATCCATGGATTACTCGAACTGCAATTCATGCCAAGCGGAAGGAATGACGACTGAAAAAAAAAAACGCAACGACGCCATCCATCAATAGAAACCGCCGAATAATTAACATTAGTCATTAACGATTTAATATGTAACATCAAAATAGCTAGAATTTTCTATTTTTAATCTATGCTAACAAATTTTCTAAAAGATTCTCCCCAAAAGTTCTGGCGTTTCTTTACTCCTAAAGTACATAATGAAAGTCATCCGTACTCGAAGTAAAACCGATATATATACTGCAGCCAGACTAAATAGCTACTTTTGTTTCAATTCCACAACAGACGATGGAAAGGCACCTCGCAATAGCCCCTGCACCAGCAAGCAACTAGGGTCCCTTACTGTGACCGAAACTGGAGTTTTAAACCTTCTACTAAATTTAGACACTAAAAAAGGACTGGGGTCTGATAACATTTCTAACACATTTCTGCGCAGATATGCCGAGTGGATTGCGAAGTTTTTAGTAATACTCTTTAACAAATTCCTGTCATCCTGCAGAATGGAAAAGAGCAAAAATAACATTAATACATAAATCAGGTAGCAAATGAGATTCCCCAAACTTCAGACCAGTCTGTCTAACAAGCACAATATGCAAGCTACTTGAGCACATCATCTTAAAGCACATAACAACCTATCTAGAACATAACCAAATTTTAACACCTTTTCAGCATGGCTTTCACAAGCGACCTTCTACCGTTACTTAACTAATTGAACTCGTGCATGACGTAACCACCTCTAACGATCACCATAAACATGTTGACTTCATTTTCTTAGACTTTTCGAAAGCCTCCGACCGTCTGTCACACCCAAAACTTATTAGGAAGCTTGAACTAACTTTAGCGACTGGCCCAATTTTAGGCTGGTATAATTATTACCTAACTAACCGTACTCAGTTTGTGGAAATTAACAACGAGAAGTCCGTAACAGTCGATGTCAAATCAGGTGTACCTCAAGGAAGCCTCTTAGCCCCAACGTTATTCCTAATTTTTTATAAACGACCTTCCTGCTTGCATTTTTAAATACATTAGACTTTTTGCCGATGAGTGCATACTATATCAGGGAATTACCTCTGTCATCGATCATATAGCTTCAAATAACCACATAGCAGCAGTAACCAAGTGGTGCGAAGATTGGCAGATGAATATTAACGTTAACAAATCTGTTCTATTATCCGTAACCAGGAAGAAACATAGATTACTCTTTCAGTACACACTAAACAGCGTTCCTCCTGCTTCGGCTCGCGAATACAAATACTTAGAAATATTACTAACGTCTGACCTAAGATGGGATGCTCACGTTGACAAAGTCACGGCAGCCGCATTGAAACGGTTATTTTTCATTAATCGATGACTCAGACTAGCGCCACCTGCTAGCCTATAAAAAATTTGACAGAGTGGCACTAGAGTATGCAAATGCCGTTTGGTTTCCTTTCACTAACAAGCTGATCAAGAAACTTGAAGGTGTCCGGGGAAAGGCGCTCAGATACATTTTTAACAAACATAGACCAGCAGACTTGCCGACAGAACTACTCAAATGAGCCAGGATGCTAACCCTTCAAAACAGAGCAAAACTAGCGCACCTTAAAACCATTTGCCAACTCGCAAACAATCTAATAAATCTCGATACATCGCGATACATAACGAAATCTCAAACGAGGAAAACACGTCATAATCCCCGACACACACTAAACTAGTTCGCATTCCGTACAGATATTTTCAGGTATCCATTATTTCCGCAGAGTATACGCGATTGGAACACTTTGAATGTGAGCTCTGTTAATAGTTCATCTGGAACTGCTTCTATCATGTTTGTTAAACACAATCTTCTTGCATATCACTAAGTATTTCGTTTATTGTCAGTATCACTTTGTTACTACACTGGCTTTGCATTTTGTGGCACATTTATCTGTCCAACCCAAACCTTGCAGCATGAACCTCACTCTATATTTTTTTTTTACTCTTGCTGATGTATAAGCTTATTCAATGTAATAATGTGCATTTCTGAACTGTTTATCCTTGTTGTGTTTGTATGTCAGTGTAATTTTTTGAATCCCCTTTCTGTAACTATTCCTAATGGGATATAAAGTATTGCATAAATAAATAAATAAATATAAAACCAGTCGCATTTCACCTGCCATTTTTAACATTTCATAGTCATCTTGATCGTACCACGTGAACATACTTCTGTTTATGTATTTTTTAAAATTACGATATGCATTATGAGTAAAAAAATAAAAGAAGGCTTGTGGAAGAACTTCATTCTTCACCAAGACAACTCTGCTTTACGCAGTGAGGGCGGGAGAAAGTTGACATAACTTTACAAATCAGGCTATTAGGCAATTAGGGTTCAAGGGCTAACGACAGCAGAAAATAATTGAAATACAAGGCGGTGACATAAGCTGCCATTGAGAACAACGAGTCAGAATATGGCACCGCCCTACGGCAAATTGCTCCGCGCAAAAAAAAACAAAACAAAGAAGCTTGGTCTGTATTAAGCACGCATATTTCTAACCTGAGAGGTTTAAAGAACACGTCTTTCCTCACGCGTTAGTTGTAAAGAAATTACCAGCGTTCGACACTGAAAGGTACACAAGGCTATGGCTTTCCTTGAAGTGAATATACTCTGGGAGAGATCTCTCGCCTGCTCAAGTAGTTGAGTATAGTGTGCAGGATGCGTTAGGACAAAAAATAAGTGGCAGTTCCCTGAATGCGCTCCCAGCTTTCTATTCACAGGCAGAACAATGGTAGAATCATCCCGGGAAGGGTAAATATCGTGTGATCGCCCGGTTATGATCACAATGCTTAAACAGCATACCGTGCGAATAAGCAGAAACACTCAAAGCCTCATCGCATTCCAGAAAACCTGGCTTGGATGTGGGCCAGACTAACAATGGGTCAAAAAAATTCCAAGTTCAACAACCACGTGCATTCTATGTTCCGAGAATGTTTAGGCCCCTGTGAGCCAGTCTTCAACTGGTAGTGGTGTGTGATCCTTCGTTCGTCAGACACAAAGAACCCCTGAGTGCTCGGTGCACATTAAACCGTGACCGTGGTTTTGACACCTGTGATGATTATTTACGGCCTTCTACAGCCATTGCCGCTATCGTTATTGTCGCCACGTGGTTTCCTCCTTAACCATGCAGCGAACACCAGCCCGGAGGCTCATACTATTCAGCCATAATATATTTGGGGAATCACACGAGAGATCTTGTTTATGTTTCATAAAAACAATATCTAAAAAAATTAAATTCCGCGTCTTTGCGAGCCAAAACAACTATCTGATTAGGAAGAACGCCGTATTTTGGGACACCGAAAATTTTGAACAACTGTGGTTCTTTAACGTGCAAATAAACCTAAGTACACGGGTGTTTCCGCACATCACTACCAACTAAATTCCGCCGCCATAGCCGGGATTCAATCCCGCAACGTCTTGCTTAGCAGCCCAACTCAATAGGCACAAGACAACAACGGTGGGTAGAAAACCTTATTGATTATGATCATCACAAAATATCAGTATACCTGCGTGAAATATTTCCTCTGCAAAAATTTACTAATGCAAGCGCTCCAGAGAGTAATTGGGATCAATCGTACTAGCCGTAAACTAGACCGTACCCAATCCTAGCGTCAGTAATTGGGAAGGTTTAAGATGTCCGTATAATCCAGCGGTCTGAACTGGAACACGTTTATAACAACAACTTAAGTGAAAGCCACTGTTATGTACTATATTAATTTGTCGAGTTATCGGAAGAAATATACCATTACAACGTATTGAAATGCCTGGTTTATTTACACTTCAACTCTCGATGCAAATGATCAAGAGAAGCAGGTTCGCTGGAAATTAAGCTCTGATTCTGTGCAAACAAATTACAATTAAATTAAAAAATTAATGTTTTTTTTTCTTCGTAAGGACGAATAAATGTTAGTGTACATAAAGACCGGATGAACAAACATGGCAGTACAGATAAACAAACGTATAGCTATTGCGGCATAAAAAGCGCAATAAGTTCGTTCCAATGCATTATCATAGGGTGTGTGTATTAGAGAAGTTCTTGTCTACCACCCTGCTATTGCTATACTTGTTTCTTTGTGTGTGGATATACCACATGTATATCCCAATCGATGTGATAATAGAACGTCGTACAGCACTAAGGACAAAGAAAGAGAGACGGCAGCCATCGCGCTGACTTCCAACACTATTTGATTGCCGTTGACAAATCATGTGTATATTAAACATGAGGGCGCATGCCCAGATTATGGAAAGCGGAAAAGGCGAGTTCTATAATAGAAAATAATATGTGTTAAGTACATCATGGTCCTCCCTGAATGTTGTCTACCCCTATAAATAGTCACGCCTAATTTTGGACCCATATATATATATATATATTGACACGTGTACTTATCTTTATTGGGCAACCACGTTTCGCCGCTTAACCACTGTAATCGCAGAGCGAGGTACGCGCTTGCATGTATCCGACGTTTCTGGACAGTTATCGACGCTTCTATCCGCGTGTCTGGTGTCGCCGAACCTTGTGTTATCAGATTTCACCGCGTGACACGAATTGTGTAGAACTTTGTGGAAGACACGCGGGTCCCATCAGTTAATCTGGAACATTCGACGACTGATCTATAAAAGCCGACGCGCTTGACCCGCTGATCAGTTTTTCCGACGATCGCCGACCGTGTTCGCCGCTATCGTTGTGCTATAAGTGTAGCCTGTGTTTGTGGGCACAGGTTCGCCCAATAAAAGCTAGTTTTGTATTCCACCGTATTGCTTCTTTCTTCACTGTCACTACCACGTGACAATATATATATATGTGTGTGTGTGTGTGTGTGTGTGTGTGTGTGTGTGTGTGTGTGTGTGAGTATATAATGTATAATGTGAGAACTAGCTTTCCTTGTTAAAATCTGCGTATCAGAAACGCCGTCACTAATAAAGAAAATAGTGGTTCTTAAAAAATTCAATATGTTTGGAAGCAGTGACAGTGGTTAAAGAAATGGTGAGGCTTAAATTGCTTTGACAACACTAATTGCCTGCTTGCAGGACCGGCGTATAAGGGCCACTTCCAATTGTAGAACGCATGGTTCTCTGAGAACGCGAACTATTCTACTGTACATTTTCTATGAATACAAAGTGTTTTGGTGTTTTGTTAGGTCCTGGATATGCTTCCCGTTTACAGAACATGCACAATACAAAGTGACCTACACCCCAGTTTTGTTGTTTCATAGTCCAGAGAATAGTTAAAAATGACCTGGGACGTATGCCCGAAGTCTCGTCTTTAGGCACGATACCTAAGATACGTGAAGAATATTTTCACTAAAATCCTGGAACTATAATTGAAGACAAGACATCCTTAATCAACTCTTTAAATAATTAGGGTAGAGCACACTTGGCGATATAATACTTTAGTGCGGTGAGTATTGCTCGCGTGAGCTCCTTGGATGTAAAATAGAAAAAAAACGGAAAGAGGAAGAAAAGACTGATATAGATATCAAAACATACAACATCCCACAAACCAGACGCTTGTTTTTTTTCTACTACGCTCTCTCTGCGTTAAAGGCAACCAAACTCCATGAAGTGTTGGAATATTTACTTTCATAACAAAATTACTTTTGATAAACAGATTCAAAACAGTAAAAATGGAAACACCACGCTTCGTCGCTTTCTTGTGAGAGCATCACAACAAACTGGTGTCTACCTCAGTATTCGCTCAAAGGTGACATGTCTTGAAAGTCGGTGGCTGCTATTCGTCAGCTACAGTATGCGCCATCAAAAAATTGCTGTATAATTCTGCAAGCCAACTTCTGGCAACGTTTCACCAACGCGTTGATGTTCCCAGCCGAAAAATGTGGGATCGTTCCCCACCCGGGACAAGTTGTTTTTTCATGCACCTTCATTTCCACTAATTTATCGTTTCTTTATTTCATTTATTAAGCACAAGTGATGTCCCCTATGTTGTCCTTGGTGTCAGTGTTTGTTGGCTTCTTCTGGTATGACTAATAAAAGAAAGATCGCGCCCGTCGGTTAGTACCCTACAGAGAACCGCAAAAAAAAAAAAGATTACCACGTGCTTTTTTCGCACCTATGAGTTTGCGTGAAGAGAGGGTTACAAGAACCTCCAGATGTAAAAAAAATGAAAGTGGGGAAGGGAGAGGATAGTGCCTTCTATTACTTGCCCTCTACAAATTCTTTCCGACATTTCACATAGTATTCTCATTCACCCTCGCCACCTCCGCTGGTCGCATAGTTAGCCACAGCCCCTCTAACCACGTGACCGCTTCGAAGCTCCTCCCTCGCGACGACATAGCCAATGGGCACAACGTGTCGAGGACCCACCTCAATTTTCCCCCTCTGCTCGCCGCTTGCAAAGAGCCCTGCCAGGCTTTAAAAACCGTCGCATCCTTGTCCGAAGCCAGACTTGCTCCAGTCACATTGACGATCTGTCCGCCTTAAGACGTCGTAGATATCTTCAGCCTACGTCCTTTAACTGATCACGGCGACTATCATCGAATTGCTGACCGAAGCGTCCATCAGAGGGACACTGCTGCTCGAGATTCGGCGTCACCATGGCACAACCACAGTTCAGCTGCACCACTGCCAACAGCTGCAACCATCTCGTACGGGAGCCTCCGCTGTCCTTGGAGCAGCGCCACCTGGGCGACCGCGGCCCGGCTACCCACGTCCTCCAAGGGTATGACTGCTACTTCCTCAACATGAGATCAATCACGTTCGTGGAGCCACTTCCAAGCGTCCGCGTTTGCGTCGGCTGCTCGGTGGTTCCTGCCAGGGCCGTGCTCCTTCCCTGCGGCCACACCTTGTGCAAAATATGCGAGTACGACGCCTTCGTCCCTCCGACAGCACAGCTGGACGAAGACGCCAGTGCCGTAGCCAGGTACTGGGGAGGTTTCTGTCCCGTGGACGGGACCTGGTTTGACGAATCCGAGGTGAATGTCCTGACCTTCCCCCTGGCTCTGCTGCACCAGCATCGCGCCTTCTGCATCAACAGACCCTTCGGCTGTGATTTCCAAGACGAGATAAGACACCTTGAGGAGCACAGCTTGACCGACTGCTCCATCCGACGTAAGATCTGCCACAATTGTGGACGGGAACACATCCTAGTGTGTGACACTTGGCAGCATTGGAGCCGTTCCTCGCCACTGTAGAGGCGAATGTCAAATACGAATGGACGTTACCAGCTACAAATGCACAGCCTCAACTTCCACGAAGAACGCTTGTAGTTCTACAATCGCAACATGTGAATAAATAATAATGGTATTTTATTTCACGCAGTCTTTGGGTCATGATTGCACGTGCGCTATGGTCACGCCTTATCCGGCGTGAACACGAGCGTGACGTGAGTTTGCTGTAGCATAGAACCCGAAACATTGTAAGGTACCTTCTTTCTGCGCAAATGTTAATGCTGCTCGAGCTGTTCAGTTAACCAATGTCGGGACAGCAGAACTTCAAAAACAGACAGTTTTGAGGAATTCTCCGGAAAGTGAAGGCTGGTGCGCTTAGCAGTACTTATGTAGATCGATATAACAGGCGCCTTATGAAAGTTGCCAGTGTCGTTTCCTTCCCTTTTGTAGCAGTTACATAAAAGTCGCAAGATTTACCAGGCTCGCTGCGCTCCTAAAAGAATGAAATGTAGTTCACGTTTTGAAGAAATAGTTCTTATGTTACTGTTTTATTAGCGTCAGGCACGCAGTTTCTAAGAAAAAAAAAGAAAATCTATGCTAAAATTTACGCGAATAAAGGTTCTTGCGGAAAAGGTGTTCTGCCACGAGCAGCGGCCAGATCTGCACTATATATATATCGGCGAAATGTGTCGAGGAAATTCGGGGAGCTATTAACCTTTACGGTAGAGCAACATAACTGCTACGGCGCTTATTCCAAAGCACACAACCAAGTAGAAATTTTCTGAGAAGGCCCGAAACTTCAATGCAGTGGTGGCAATTCCCAAACCACATAAAGAATACCCCCTGACTCTTTTATTGTTCATACTTTAGGTTAAGGGCATAGAAAGGCAACCGGAAAACAGTGAAGTAGGGTTTGATTGATCCGTAATGCATGGCGAAGACGTAGTGTTACTAGCGGATTTTGCAAGAGATTTACAGAGCTTTGCAAATATATGGGGTGTAATGCGGCGACCGACATCAATCTTGGGCTCAAGTTAGGTCGTATAAATCGGTAATTAGGAGCTTTATTGAAGATGCTAGTAATAACGCGAGTCAAACAGCAAATCATGTCATTAGTCAAGGGACATAATTACACCGGTGTATACATAAACAAAGGAATAACTTAGCCAAGCAAACACAAAAAACAATGATAATGAAGAAGGTGCGGGATCATCACCATCATTTATTAACCCTTAAGGACCCTTAACAGGACATTATATAAAAGGGGGGAGAACAGTATTGAACTAACATATATTGTAGCGAATGCTATTCAAGAATGAAGCAACTACGTTACAAGTACAGAGCGCACACACACAAAGACAAGGCAAATGGAGCAAGAATTGCTTTGTTGCCACATTAAATATAAGGTGGTGCGTCGAACCAAAAATGGTGTAATGGTGCCAGCACTAACATTCGCGAACGCCACTATGTGCTTAAAATCGTATACCTTGTCGGGGTTTCAAATTAACCAAAGGTCGGTAGGCCTTGAGAACCTACGCTAAAACCCCAAATAAGGCAGTGCATAAAGACACCGTGTTGGGTTTTTCCCAGATTAGATAAGCGCTGAGAAAGCTTGGTTTTGTAGACAGACGGATGCATGAATCAAAATACACGAGTGGCTAAAGGGCACAAGTACCTGCACATCAAAACCTTAGTTGCATAATGGAGGAAGAGGCAAGAAAGTTGGTAAAACAAAGGTCATGTCAACAGAAAATGTCAACAGACAACCAAGAACCATCAAAAAGAAAGTGAGAGAAATGAAGGGTAAATTGCATGGAAATACTGGACACAGACACCGTTTAGAATTTCCAGATTGGAAAGAAAGGAATTGGAAAAGATGATTTGTATACAAGAGCACAAAGGACAGTGCTTTTGATATTTGGCGCTCGAGCTGCTTGCCTAGCGATAAAAGCAAACCGGAGCAAGTATTCGCTGTCAGACGAGGCGTGCGTACATCGCAAGGAAAACCCGCAGACCGCTTAGCATATCCTAAGCGAATGCCAAGGCATTCACCCATCGAGACTCGTGCACCACGTACAGCTTCCAGAAGCGCTTAGACTTAAAGGGACACTAAAGTGAGAAATGATTTCTTCTGCATCAGTAAATTACCTTTCTACAACACCAAAAACACCACTCCCACAACGATAAGACGTTTGGTAAGCCAGAAAAAGCGCAAGAACTAAATACCGGTGGCGACGCCTACTTATGTTCCCGCACTTGGGGACTGTGACGTCATGGATTTTGATGGCATCTTCTAGGGCTTAACAATTATATATAGCGGTACAGTGTGATTACGTTGTGTTCTAAAGGAACCAAATGTTAAACATGACCAGTTTCGGGAACCCTTACTCAGCCAAGGCGGCCCAAATGCGAAAACATACTTTGGAATCCCTGACATCACGCTGACGTACCAGCGCTGGGGTTTCGGCGCGAAATTCAAATACTGATACTTGGACCTTCATTTTCTCATCTAATAACCAAACTATTTTGGCTAAATGACTGCCTGCAGGGTTCTGAAAGAATGCTTCATTAGTCTAAACTGATTTATTGTTTCCCTTTAGTGTCCCTTTAAGGTGTACGGAAGCATCAACTGGTCAGCCGTCGAGACAAGCAAGGGCCCTATAGAGTATTGGTGAAAAATGGCATGGACGAGACATAGGCAGCGATGAGGGGTAAATAGGTCTTGAAAAAGAGAAAAGATTATGCGGATCCCATGCACTGTGCGAATCGATGTAAGCGAAGCTGTCTGTGCGGCTTGTTTTGATTGGGGGTTATTATCTTTGATTTTGATGGCCAAAGTTTCATTTTCTCAATGTTTAGTCCAACGCGAGAGGGGTGTATTGATGTTAAACATTACATTGCTTGCACCACTTCTGTTTGCCTGCGTTGCACACAGAACCGACATGGAGGAAGTGTTTTCTTGGAGCGTTATTGCGCTGCATACTTTATAATCTCTGAGAAGGTTGAGCACATTCATTGCGTCACATATTACATCGCCTCTTGGCAGAAGTATCAAAATTTAACTGAACTATGAGGCTGTACGTGGCAAACCACAATCGGATTATGAGGCATGCATGCCGAAGTGGCGAACTCCGCATTAGTTTTGACACCGCGGTGTCCTCTTGACGTCCATGAATACTTTGTTTAGCGCAAAAAGACAGGATCAAGAAAGACGGCAGGACAAGGCGCTTGTGTCTGTCTTTTTGCGCCAAACAAAGTATTCATGGACTCGCACCAACTAGCCCGCCAACGCATTGTGCTGAATCCTCTTAACGTGTCCTTAAATATAAGTGCGTGAGCGTTTTTTTTTATTATTATTTCGCGCCCCGTCGAGATGTGGCTGCCACGGTCGGAATCACATCCGCGAACATGAACAATGACATAGTCGCTAAGCTACCACGGGAATACAGAGATGGTGATTTGACCTGCAACCGCTTCCGTAGTGTCGCTCATATACCCTGCGGTGCGCTTTCATTACTACGGCACTGCTTCGGCGCGCCCTGCATAGATTGTCCATTTGACATATGTTTTCGTCTGGTCGTGATAGCAATCACTGGTACAAGGCTTTCATGATCGCAACGAAAAAAATATATTGCAAAGCCGTATTTCTCGTTATTTCTGTCAAACCGACGAAAATCGCAATTATTTAGGGTATGGGGCAAAATCTTACTCAATGATTCAAGTAACGATTTTTTTTGTGTGTGCGCGGTGTCTCTTGCTTTATGCTTAACTATTCCTGCGTGCAAAAATCTTTACATCCCACGCACTGTGAGAATTTATGTAAGCGAAGCTTCCTGGGCTGTTTGCTTTGATTGACGATAATTAGCGGTGATAACATCTGAGAGAATTTTGCATTGTCAATGCCTCACATGGCACATTGCGTCGTTGCAGAAGTATGAAACATTAACTGAATTAAAATGCATAACTGGGTTGTGAGGCCCGCCGTAAGTCGACTCCGGATAAATTTTGACACCATGGTGTTCTTTTAACCTGTCCCCAAATCTAATAGCAAGAGTGTTTTTTTTTCGCCCCATCGAAATACGGATGTCGTGGTCACTACCCTAATGACAGTTTATTGGACACGCACAACCGCTTCCGTAGTGTCGCCGATAGACCAAGCGCTGCGCTTCAATAATTGCACCCCTGCTTGTGCCCACCCTCCATAACTTCTACACTTGACATATTTACAAAACTTTTTTTTCATAAAAAGCAGAAACGTACGTTACCGTACCTTCGACTTTAATTTATCCCGTTTCCTCCTAACCGCTGTCCTGTGTAGTAGCAGCGTTTCCTTGCCTTCTCACGTCAGATTTCTTCATCCTCCTCAACCCCCTCCCCCCTTATGTGTGGGAATTAGAACCAAAGAGTGGCAAGGATGTTGTTCCCTGGTTTCGGGACTGCGTCGGTTGCCCCCATGCTCTGCATCTACTCCACTCACCTCCTAACCATTATGGCTTCCCCCTGCACCTGCGCGATGTTAGAAAGGTAAGGGCTGCAATTTCTGCATTGCTTGTAAGGTGGTCACAGATGATTGCAGCTGTCAGGAGGCTGATTGGGCGATGCCAAGGGAGCTCCGGAGGGCATTGTGCTCATTCGATCCGCAGCAGAGGTAAAACGAGCTTCATTGTAAGGTTTGTCACAGACCAACACAAGACGGGGACAAATGGAAGGTGGAGAAATACCACATGGCCCTTTTCACCTTTTGCCCCTTTCTTGTGGTGCACTGTTGCACGCAGAAATAGAAAAATGTATACTGAGAAGCTCCCCCCGTCCATACCCCCCCAAACACAGCTCTGGAAAAAAATATTTTAAATCAGGCAACGTGGTCCCTTCAGCGCTTTACTCAAGAATGCCTTCATTGGTTCCATTTTTTTTAAATATAGATGTAAAAATTGATTCATTTTACCTGGCATTTAACATTTCCTAGTCTCCTTGATCTTACCACGTACACATACTTACATTGAAGTCTAGGGTTTGACGAAAACTCGTCTGGCGAGGAAATAACATGGCTGAATAAACGTACACTCGCCAACTGAAAGAATTACAAAACACGGATTGACGTTTCGGCGCCCAATACGGGTGCCTTGTTCACAATGAGCGAATGCATGGTGGTCTTTATTAAATATGCGTCGGAAGACGTAATGCGCTTGCGTACAACTCAGGGAGGGGTCCCAGTGTCCGGCTTATCGTGTTAGTAGTAGATTGTATGCAGAATGATTCAAGGAGCAATCGGGATGATAATTTTTTCTCTCTTTCGATGATAGAAGCCGAATTCCAGTTAATACTGTGTCCAGTCTTTTCATGGTGCTCTGCCAGGGCGCTGGAGACCGTGTGTCCTTTGGCTACATCATTGCGATGCTGCTGTAGCCTTCTTTTAAAGTTCCCCGTCTCGCCTACGTAGCACGCATGGCAGTCCTGGCAAGGGATTTTGTAGATGACGCCGGGGAATTTTTCTTTTTCGAGGCGGTCTTTCACTCGGACGAGTTGTTGTTTTAGCTTGCTTGCAGGGACGTGGCAGATTTGTACATCATAATCTTTGAAAATTCTTGATAATGACTCGCTTACGCCTCGTGCATAGGGGAGAGACGCCCGTTTTCTTGTTCTCATCGGCCTTACAGGGGGTTCAGCTGCACGTTTTTCTTCAGTCTTTATAATCTGGCCAGGGTAGCCATTGCTGACCAAATCCTGCGTCACTCTCTTCAGCTCAGCTCTGCGTGCGTCAGTAGTCGAGCATAATCGGAATGCACGGGTGAACAATGTGGAGGCAACAGATCGTTTTTGTCCAATGGGATGGGCCGAATCAAAGTGGAGATATTTCCCTGTGTGTGTAGGCTTTCGGTAAACACTCGTGGAAAGGCCGGATGCAGTGCGCATGACTTCCACGTCAAGGAAGGCCAAGCGACCATTAACTTCTTCTTCAACGGTGAATTCTATTGTGCTTTGGAAAGAGTTCAGGTGCTGCAGAAAAGGTACGACGTCTTCGCGGCGGATAATAGAAAAACAGTCGTCGACATACCGCAGGAACAATTTTGGGGTGGGCTGAAACGTCGTGAGGGCTCTGTCTTCGAGGGCCTGAACTCTTTCCAAAGCACAATAGAATTCACCGTTGAAGAAGAAGTTAATGGTCGCTTGGCCTTCCTTGACGTGGAAGTCATGCGCACTGCATCCGGCCTTTCCACGAGTGTTTACCGAAAGCCTACACACACAGGGAAATATCTCCACTTTGATTCGGCCCATCCCATTGGACAAAAACGATCTGTTGCCTTCACATTGTTCACCCGTGCATTCCGATTATGCTCGACTACTGACGCACGCAGAGCTGAGCTGAAGAGAGTGACGCAGGATTTGGTCAGCAATGGCTACCCTGGCCAGATTATAAAGACTGAAGAAAAACGTGCAGCTGAACCCCCTGTAAGGCCGATGAGAACAAGAAAACGGGCGTCTCTCCCCTATGCACGAGGCGTAAGCGAGTCATTATCAAGAATTTTCAAAGATTATGATGTACAAATCTGCCACGTCCCTGCAAGCAAGCTAAAACAACAACTCGTCCGAGTGAAAGACCGCCTCGAAAAAGAAAAATTCCCCGGCGTCATCTACAAAATCCCTTGCCAGGACTGCCATGCGTGCTACGTAGGCGAGACGGGGAACTTTAAAAGAAGGCTACAGCAGCATCGCAATGATGTAGCCAAAGGACACACGGTCTCCAGCGCCCTGGCAGAGCACCATGAAAAGACTGGACACAGTATTAACTGGAATTCGGCTTCTATCATCGAAAGAGAGAAAAAATTATCATCCCGATTGCTCCTTGAATCATTCTGCATACAATCTACTACTAACACGATAAGCCGGACACTGGGACCCCTCCCTGAGTTGTACGCAAGCGCATTACGTCTTCCGACGCATATTTAATAAAGACCACCATGCATTCGCTCATTGTGAACAAGGCACCCGTATTGGGCGCCGAAACGTCAATCCGTGTTTTGTAATTCTTTCAGTTGGCGAGTGTACGTTTATTCAGCCACATACTTACATTCACGTATTTCTTTAAATACCTACGCCCTTTATAAGCGAGTGAGTAAATGTAAGAAGGCTTGCTGAAAGACTTCATCAGAACAACTGTGCTTTACGCAGTTAGGCTAACAGAGAGTGGAGATAACTTTTCATATTGAGCCGTCAGGCCCTGAACGTTCAAAGGCTAACGCCAGCAGAAATTGTTGAAAATACAAAGACCGTTTTTTCGTAGGCGCCGCCATATTGTGATGCAGTGGCGCCGCCTATGAGCAGCGCCATACTGGCTTGGGTGAAAGCGGTCTTTGGCATGGCAGGTATACGCTCGGCGGTAGGTTCTGGCGTTTGTTTTCGCGCTAGTGAGGTCTGTTTAGTATGACGTGCGTCTTCTACGTGGTAAACGGTTCTGTGAGACGTGCTGAAGTGGTTTAAAGCGTCATGGCCGGAATTTTTGCTGGCGTTGAGGTGGATGGAACACGCAGCGTGATGTGTGCGAGCATATTTGAGCCTACAATCAGCTTTGGAGATCAATTGTTTATTTCCGAATGTTCCAATCACTAATGCGGCCTATTGCAATATTATCCTCTATTTCTAAGCTGCGGTTTAGGAGCCATTGTACATACGCGACGATCGTAACAGCGTGGGTACCGTTCTGCTACGATAGGAGTGACAAGCGTTCAAAGTGTCTGCTGCAGCTTACATTGCGTGACTCCTTGGTTGGATGGATGAAGTTTCCACCCATGAATAAAATAGTTTTGGCTAGTAAAAGCAGCATACCTTACAGTCTGAATTAAGCTTGTCCAGCAAAGCGACCGTTTACGAGAGCGAGCGTCCTAAGCAGTAGTAGGTGCTGGATTACAAATATCTTTGTACTATATAGCGCATGGTCCAAGCATACGGCATCAGCGGTCATATATTTATAAACGTTGCGCGGCGTTAGTCGGTTTTCGCTTGCTTTTTAGGGAAAGAGGATGATAACCGAATTTTCTTTTCGGTTGTGTTTGTTCAATTCTCTACGACGCACTCCCACGTATTACGGAAATTTGGCGCTCAAAAATAGCCATCGCATTCTTTTTATGCGAACCCTCTCATATATTATGCCTGTTTACAAGCCAAAAAGGCAATGCCGAAGCACACAGCTTATATATGTATCATGCTGGCTCACCAACCGCAGTGATCGCTGTGTTGAGCAGCGCCATAGGTCCCATGCAGCAAGGCTAGCGTAGACATATGATAACGTCAAGCATACTAGGCTTGAAACGCGTGAGAACAACGTTAGTGTATCACAAATATTTCATAGCGCCTGCCACTCAGACGTTTCGTGGTTGCCTTAGGTTGGCCGTGCACGAGCGTGCGCTCTTATGTTTTATGTTTTACTCCCTGCGCCAATCGATCAGACAGCGAGCTGATTTACTCTTTAATGCTGGTAATACAGAGATGCCGGTTTTCTTTGTTGAATTAAAATCGATGTAAGTAAAATAATAAACAACACATACACGCAGGGCGACTGATAAGGCGCGTACACCGCGGCTGATTTTTGCGCCCCCAAGACATATTTCTGCCTACAGTAGTTACCGATGCACCGAAAGGCTTCCCTGACGACCTTATATGAACTAACATGGCGTAAATTTCACAAAGTAAGATCTAAAACATCTCGAAATCGTTCCGCAGCACGCGAGAGCAATACTTTCAAGCTGCGCCGCGCCGGATCGCCCAAGCCAGAGAGGAGGAAAGGCTCTCCCCGAGCCCTATCCTCCTCGCCCGATGAAACGGTCTATATTTACCCCGCTTCCCCTTAACAATCCACTGTCTAGTAGCAGCGTTTCTTTGCCTTCTCAAGTCAAGTATTCTTCATCCTCCTCCGCCCTCTCCCCTTTTGTGTGGGAACTGGGAGCAAAGAGTAGCAAGGCTGTTATTCCCTGGTTTCGCGACTGCGTCGGTTATACTCATTCTCCGCTTCCACTCCCCCCCACCTCCTAACCATCCTAGCTTCCCTGAAGACACGCACGCTGCTAGAAAGGTAAAGGCTGCAATTTTTGCAGTGCTTTTGAGAAGGTCACAGATAATTACAGCTGTCAAGAAGCTAATCGGGCGACGCCAAGGAAGCTCCGGAGGGTTCTGTGCGCATTCCACACGGTGCAAAAGGTCAAGCGAGTTTCATTGTAAGGTTTGTAGCGAGGCAACCCAAGATGGGGACAAATTGAAGGTGAAAAATGCGGACAGGGCGCTTTCCACCTTTTGTCCCCGTCTTGTGTTGCCCTGTTACTAGTCTTACAGCGAATCCTAACCAACTGGACCAACATAAAGTTTGTGGTCAAACGAGTTTCTCGCATCTCTTTTATACTCTGCCAGGCTCCTTTTATGTATATACACTCTCTGAACCACCCACGACGTGGCGTGCACTTCAGCAGCAACAGCAGCAGCGGGAAAGTCGAAGAATAAGGCAAAGCAAGCATCGCTTTAAGAACGGTACACTTCTTGTGCCAAGGGGTCAGGTGCAACGATAGAGACGCGACTTATTCAGAAAAGGCCTGCAGCGAATTCGGCAGTGTAGTGCCTATTTTCAATGATTGTTCGTCAAATATTGTCAAAGTCGTCATATTTTCTAGCAGCGAAATACAAGTGTGACGGGAATAACAAGTGGAGCTTTCAATCATTTAAGCAAACAACGTATTCAAATAATAGTACTCGCCGCTTGTCTACGTGGAAGAAAACAGCACCTCTAGAGACTTATCAGATTCCTATCAATGGGATTTCTTGCGTTATTCCGCTCAAGAACACCGGAAGATTCAGGCGGGGAGAAGGTCGGCGCCTAGCAAAACATGTTGAATGTCAATATAGTGAATTTATTTTAAATATTGGCTATATTTCTTATAGCGACGAATATAGGTAAAACAAACACAATTGACCGGGACGATAAACGCCAGAGATACACCCATTGCGAAAAGCCGAAGTGACAAGTTTATAGGAGAGGCAATTGCCAAAAGCTCGGAAGAGCCAGCTGGGCGCAATCACGCTCAAAATACAGAAGAATTTTTTTCTAACCGCAACACATTCAACCACAGGCAAGCAGGACGAGTTATTCTCCCCATTCAATGGTTTCGTCTCACCATCCCAAAACCCTACAAACCCCTCTACCTTGGTACCCTCTGATAAAGGATAGTGAACCATAATAATACATTTCGTCTTCATGAGCACGTTATTATTGTAGCGGGAATCGGACAACTGAAAATTCTAGCAGCTCCCGAACTTCAACGGGAATGCTCTCTGGGTCATTAAGTGGACACTCTTGATTGTGGACGCTTCTTTAACGGGAACACTTTCGTGCAACCTGTGAAATACTTCGAACCTTATCACAATAGCGCTTCCTGGTGCACAGTCATTGATGCTACAAAATTAGTCAGCTGTTGATCACTATTACGTATAGATGTGTACATTCTTCAACAGCAGGTTTTTCTTTATATTCATGCAAAGTTCTTTTTTTATCACTGTCACCGGTACATTGGGCTTATATCTATATGAGTGCGCGTATGCCACATGTTTATGCGAAGGCATTAGATAATTTTCAAAAAGATGGCTGCTTGGTCTGGCTGGTGAAATATGTGCTGCTCAATGAACAATCCTTTCTTAGCGCAAATCGAAGTAAGGAACAATGCGAAAGGATAGAGCCCATGCTAATTACACAGGTTATTGTTCAGATGGCGGGAACATAGGCAAAATCGAGGACGGGAGGAAGAAGGAAAAAAAAGATGGTTTGAAATAAATTCCTATGTACTTGTGAAGAAACACGCATTACCTCAAGAGCAACTGATCGTATTTATCTAATTGGGTAAAAGAAGTCCACTCGCACAAGTTTTTTCAAAGGACAGCCACTTGACAGGCTGCTACCTTGAGACGCGCATCAGACTGCCAGTCTCTCTTAGGTGGCCCAAATACATCGCCATTGTGGTCCATGTAGCTGAGGTCGCACAATAAAGAAGTGTGATGGACAAATCCCATGGCGCATTTTACATCCTTTTTAAATGTTTCTTCACACAGCGTGTCACGGAGGTGTAATCTGAATTGTTGTAAATATTGGCTTAACACTTCTTTTTAGCCGACGCGACATAAGGTAAAGTTGAAATCTTCGCCTTGGATTCATTCTACGAGGTTTCTTATTTTGCACATGTCTCTTCCTTTATAAAATATCCAAAAAGTGATTCCGCTATACCTGAGAGCATGTGCTCAAGGAAACCTGCAGAATTTAATCTTTCAACTTGTCAATGAAAGCTCGTTTTGACCTGCCGATGGCAACACCTTAAAAACGATGCCTTTATGCATGCTTTTGCTATCCCCCGCTTAACAAGCTTTGAATGTACGAAACTTAAAGGTAGCAGAACTTTTCTTGCGCGAGGTATATATATTTCCAGTAAACATGTTTCGCCGTGAACAAAAGTTGTATACATGAAAATATCAGCTTGTTGTTCAAGGAACATATTGCGGTCTATACCAGATTATTCATCCACGAAGAAAAAAAATGTTGAAAATATTTTTTACGTCTTGCCTGGCGTCACACTGCTCTGCACAAAATATGAATTAAAAACATTCAACATACCGCAATAGCTTAACAGTATTTGTCTCGCCAAGGTCAGCATTTGGGCACCTGATATAACCGCCTAATAACATATCCCAGAGGACTGGGGGCAAAACATTAGCCAAGGCACACACCCTGATTTTGAATAATTCACATATCCTTCGTCAAAATGAACGCCGATTGTGATGCACTGTTTAATGTATGTAAGGAAGATGCATTATCGTGACGTCATAGTTTAAAGTGAAAGCTGTGTCTGCGTTCAGTTTCCAGAAACTAGTTTAGTGTGGCATTATGTGTAGTTAATTCCCGTTCGCAGAAATTAGCGTGGACACAGCATATATATAAACACGTCAGGGCGTGTTCAAGGAAAATGCGTTCGATAAAACGGCATTCCTCCAAACGCAACTGACACCACCGGTTCATGACGCTTTTCAGTATATTTCATTATCCTGAATAGAAAATGTCCTTGTTCTCATATTTCAGCGGTAAGGAACAAAATTATAATAAGAAACACACTCCATCCCAAAACCTTAGTTTTACATTAGAGTAAAGTGGTCGCTTCAGCGTTCTTATCGAATAGGCCTTCTCTGGTTGAATTTACAGTAAGATAGAAAACAAAGGAGCTGCATTTCACTGGAATTTTTAACATCTTATAGTGTCCTTGAACGTACCACGTGAACCTACTTCTGTTCATGTATTTAGTTTCATTCCTACATGCTTTATGAGTAAACAATTAGAAAAAGGCGTGCTGTAAGACTTCATTCTTCACCAAGACAAATATGTTTTACGCAGTGAGGCTGGGAGAAAAGTGAGATAACTTTTCAAATGAGGCTATTACTCAATTAAGGTTCAAGGGCTAACGACAGCAGGAAGTCATGGAAATACAACGCGATAATATAGGCTGCTATTGAAAACAACGCAAAGGCAACGAGTGAGGATATGGCCTAAGCCTACGGCAAATAGTGCTAAGCCAAAAACAAAAAAGAAGAAGAGCTTTGCTGCATTATGCATGCATATTTACGACCTGAGAACCTTGAAGAACATGGTCCTTTGTCACTCGTTGCTTGTAAGGAAATTACCAGTGTACGTCCGTGAAAGGCACAGGCGGCTACGGGTTTCCTAGAAGTGTATATACTGTGAAAGAGATCTGTCGACTGCTCTAGCAGTTGAGTAGTGTGCAGGATGCCTTAGGAAAGAAATAAGTGACCGTTCACGGAAGACGCGCCCAGCTTGCCATTCCCAGGCAGCATATCATTAGAATAAGCAGAAACACTCAAGGCGTCCTCGCATTCCGGAAAAACCTGGCTCGGATTTCCAGCAGACCAACAATCGGTCAAAGAAATCCCAAGTTCTACTCCAAGTGCATTCTATTTAAGTCACAGTTCACATTCTATAAGTCACAGTTCCCTGAATGCGCGCCCAGCTTTCCATTCACAGGCAGAACAACGACACAGTCTTCCCAGAAAAGATTTCCATGGTGTGGTGTGGTCGCCCGGGTATGATCACGAGGCGTAGACAGCATATCCTTAGAATAAGCAGGAACACTCAAGGCCTCGCATTCCAGAAAACCTGACTAGAAAATCGGCCGGACCAACAATGGGTCAAAGAAATCCCTAGTTCTACTCCAAGTGCATTCCATATTCCGAGAATGTTTAGGCCCCTGTGAGCGCCCGTAGTGGTGTGTGATCCATTGTTCGTCAGACACCATGGGCCATTCAGTGCGCGGGTGAAAATCTAACCGTGACCTTGGTTTTGACACGTGTGAAGATTCATAGCGCCCTTCTGCAGCCATTGCCAATATCGTTATTATCGCCACGTGGTTTGCTCGTTGACCAAGCACCGAACACCGGCCCGGTGGTTTATACTATTCAGCCATATTATATTTTGGGAATTACACGAGAGATCTTGTTTATACTTCAGGAAAACATTATCTTTAAAAATTGAATTCTGCGTCTTTACGTGCCAAAACAACGATCTGACTATGATGCACGCCGTAGTTGCTAACCCAGAACACTTTAAACAACTGTGGTTGTTTAACATGCAAGTAAACCTAAGTACACGGATGTTTTCGCACTTCGCCCTCATCTAAATGCGGCCACCGTGGCCAGGATTCGATGCCCCGACCTCTTGCTTAGCAGCCCATCACTATAGGCACAAAACAACCATGGCGGGTAGAACACATTATTGAGTATGCTCATAATAAAAAAATTCAGCGTACTTGGGTGAAATAAGTCCTTTTCAATAACTTACAAATGCAAGCACTGCAGAGGGTAAGTGAGGATATTTAAGATGGCCATATAACTTACCCGCCTGAACTGGAAGACGTCTAAAACAACTAAAGTCAAATTCACTGCTATGTACTAAATCTATTTGTCGAGTTATGGAAAGAAATATACTAATACAACGTTTTGAAAACCGTGGTTTATTTACACTTCGACTCTCGAGGCAATTGGTCAAAAGATGTAGCTTCACTGGAAATTAGGCTGTCATTCTGCACAAGACCACGCAATACCAATCTCTCTCTTTTTTTAATGCGAGATTAACACGAATTAGGATTAAATTCTAAACTTAACGTTTTCTTCTTGGTAAAGACGAATAGTTGATAGTGTACATAAAGATCCAAAAAACAAACATGAAATTACAGATAAACAAAAGTATAGCTTCTGCGGCATAAAAAGCACAATAAATTTATTCTAACTCGTTATCATAGGGTGTGATATTCGGGGAGTTCTTGTCGACCTGCCTGCCTATTGCTATTTTTGCTGTTTCGTTGATATACCATATGGTCATCCGAATCGATATGATAATAGAACGACGCATAGCCCGATGGACGAAGACAGAGAGACGACCGGCATTGCACTGACATCCAACAGTATTTGATTGCCGTTGCCAAATCACGTGTATAATAAACGTGAGGGCGCGTGCGAAGAAAATAGAAAGTGGACGAAATTCGTGCGCTCAATGCATGGTCCTGTTTGAATGATGTCCGCCCTCTGAAATGGTCACACCTAATTTTGGACCCTTACTTATCAAGTGTCACTTTTTGTCAGTGCGACGCGTTGATGCGAAAATACCTCGATGGCATTGTTTTCTTCATAAACTGACGGAGAAAATATATTTTTATATATTTATTGTATGGCGAGAGAACAAACTTTTCTTGTCAAAATCTGAGTATTAGAAACGCTGGCACTAATAATGAGAATAGTGTTTCTTAAAAAATGAATGCATTTGGGAGGAGAAAGAGTAGTCAAGAAAATAGGGAGGCTTAAATTGCTTTGACAACACTATTGGCCGCATTGCATGACCGGCGTATATAGGTCACTTTCAATTGTAAAAGGCATGGTTCTTTGAAAACGCGAACTATTCTGCTATACATTTTCTGCGAATACATAGTGTTTGGTATTTTATTAGGTTCTCAATGTGCTTGCCGTTTACGGAACACGTAAGATACAAAATTACCTATACACCCCATTTCTCTTGTTTTCGTCCAGAGAATTGTTAAAGATCACCTGGGACATATGCTCGAAGTCTCGTCTCTTGGCACGATAATTCAGATACGTGAAGAATGCTTTCACGAAACTTCGGCAACCAGAATTGATAAACAAGACTTCTTTAATCAACTCTTCAAATAATTAGGGTAGGGCACACTTGGCTATGTAATAGTTCAGTGCGGTGAGCACTTTTCGCCTGAGCTACTAGGACGTACAATAGAACAAACGGGAAGAGGAAGAAACGGCTGATATAGATATAAAAAAAATATCACACCTCCCAAAACAGACACGTGGGGTGGGATCTACCACGCTGTCTGAGCGTTTCCGTTTGCTATAGGTAACGATGCACCTTGAAGTGAGGTAGTATTTACATCAATAACAAAATTACTTTTCATATACATATTCGAAAAAGCAGAAATGGAACGACCACGCTTCGTCGCCCTCTTGTGAGTGCATGACGCAAAACTTGTGTCTACAGCAGTATTCGCTCCAAGGTGACAAGCCTTGAAAGTCACCGGCTGCTATTCGTTAACTACGGTATGTGCCGTAAAAAAAATTTATATAAGTTTGTAAGCCAGCTTCTGGCAATGTTTCACCAACGTTTTTTTATGGCCAGCTGAGAGGAATATCACATACAACAACTACGGAGAACCGCATAAGAAGATTACCACGTGCTGTTTTGCACCTCGGAGTTTGTCTAAAGTAAACAGAGGGTTACAAGAACCTGTACTTGTATAAAATGAAAGAGTGTGAGGGAGAGGATAGTGCTTTCTTTTACTTGCCCTCTTCAAAAACTCTCCGCTTTTTCACACCGCAGTCTCATTCTCCTTCATCACCTTCGCTGCTCGCATAGTTAGCCACAGCCCCCTCAAACCACGTGACCGTTTCGAAGCTCCTCCCCCACGACGACAAAGCCAATGAGTACAACTTGTCGAGCACCCGCCTGAAGTTTCCTCCTCACATCGCCGCTTGCAGAGAGCCCTGCCAGGCTTTAAAAACCGTAGCAACCTTCTCCGCAGCCAGACTTGCTCCAGTAGCAGCGACGATCGTCCTTAACACGTCGCATACATCGTCAGCCCACGTGCTTTAACCGATCACTGTGACCAAACATCGACTTGCTGACCGAAGCTGCTAACGACGTTCGTCAGAGGGACACCGCCTGCTGGAGAATCGACGTCATCATGGCAGAACCACAGTTCAGCTGCACCACTGCCAACAGCGAGAACCATCTCGTTCGGGGCCCCCCGCGGTCCTTGGAGCAGGGCCACCTGGGCAGACGGAACAGCGGCCCGTCTACCTACCTCGTCCGAAGGAATGACAGCGCCTTCTTGCAATCGCGACCCATTACGTTTTTGGAGCCACTACCAAGCGTCCGCGTTTGCTCCGGCTGCTCGGTGGTTCCTGCACTGGCCGTGCGACTCCCCTGCGGCCACACCCTGTGCGAGGAATGCGAGCAGAACGCCTTCATCCGTCCGACAGCACGGCTGCGCCGAGACGCCAGTGTTGTTGTAGCCAAGCACCGCACAGGCCTGTGTCCCGTGGACGAGACCTACTTTGCCAAATGCCAGCTGAGGGCCGTGATCTTCCCCCTGCGTAAGCTGCACCGCCATCGCGCCTTCTGCGTCAACAGACGCTTCGGCTGTCCATTCCAAGGCGAGCTGGGAGAAGTCAAAGGGCACTGCTTCAGCGACCGCTGCGTCCGACGCAAGATCTGCCTCTTTTGTAAACGGAAAAACATCCTGGCATGTGACACCCGGCTGCATTCGAAGCACTGCTCCCCATACCAAAAGCGAATGTCAAAGCAGAAGCCTAGCCAAGAATGAAGAACACTCCTCGTTTAATATCGCAATATGTGAATAAAGAATCATGTTCATGTATTTCACGCAGCCTTTGAGTGATGATTACACGTGCCTTGTGATCTGCCTGATACGGTGTGAACACGAGCGTGACGTGAGTTTCCTGTTGTTATGCTATGGGGTTTTCAAAACCACTTTCTGATTAGGAGGCACGCTGTAGTGGACGGCTTCGGAAATGTCGACCCCCCGAGGTTCTTTAACGGGCCCCTAAATCTAAGCACACGGGTGTTTTCGCATTTCGACCTCATCGGAATGCGGCCGCCGTGACCGGGATTCGATCCCGCGACCTCGTGCTCAGCAGCCCAACACCATAGCCACTGAGCAACCACTGCGTATGTGAGTATCCTTTGGCATACAACTCGAAACCGGTTGTTTCTGCCTAAATGTTAATGTGGCTCGAAGTTTTCAGTTAACCAGAGTCGGGAGAGCACAACTACAATGACTTAACGTTTTTGAGGAAATTCGCGGAAAATCAGTGCTGGGGGGCTAAGCAGTATTAATGTGTATTGGTGAAACAGGCGCCGTATTACAGTAGTCATTCTGGTTTCCTTCCCATTTGTAGCATTTATATACAAGCCGTAAGATTTACCTAGCCTCCAGCCAGATAATTAGCGCTTCCTTGCCTTCTCACGCAACAGTTCCCCGATTCCTCGTTCCCCCCCCCCCCCCACACACACACAACCCTCCTTTTGTATGGCAACAGTGAGCGAAGAGTCACAAGGCCATTATTCGTTTCGCTACAGCGTCGATTCTACCCATGCTGTGCCTGCTCTCTGCCATTCTATCTAGATTCCCTCTGGACATGCACGTTAGTGAAAAAGTAAGAGCTGCAATTTCTGCAATGCTTTTGGGGATGTCAGCGATAATTACACCTGGCAATAGGGGAATGCTGCGAAGCCCACGAAGCTCAAGATGACATTGACCACATTCTTCGTGGTGCATAGGCCCAAACGAGTTTCTCGCGTCACCATTGCTCTGGCCCGCACTCCTGAGGTGGATACCCACGCTCTGAGCCCCCCCCCCCCCCCCCCCTTGCGGTATGGCAAGCAGCAGCAGCGCCAGCAGCAGTGGGAAAGTCGAAGCAACAATGAAAAAAAGCCTCGCTTTAAAAAAAAAAGAAGTTACAGTACTATGCCCCTACCTTAAGTGGATAGGGTGCGAAAAAAACAAGGTTGATTGCATGATACGAAAGGCTTTTAAGAGGGCGGTCGGCGTTCCACTAAACTCGAGCACCGAGAAGTTTCTGGAGCTCGGGCTTCACAACTCACTTGACGAGTTAATCGAGGCGCACGACACTGCGCAGTACTAATGATTATCTAATTCAAAGACGGGTCGATGCATCCTCGAGGCACTCGGCATCGCGTACCACACTCAGCATGGAGAAATGATGGCGGTTCAGGCTTCGGTCCGCGACCGCCTGATCATCCCGCCGCTTCCCAAAAACATGCACCCGACGCACCACGCCCCGAGACGCAACAATCGAGCAAGAGAAATTCAGAAGAAGTTTGGCAACAGTAACAAGGTGGTGTACGTAGACGCTGCGCGATATGAAGGAGAGAAAAGCGCACACGCGATCACGGTTGTAGACCGCACGGGTAAGTGCCTCGCGAGCGCTACAGTGACCACGGGACACACGGAGGCGGCCGAAGAAGCCGCAATAGCCCTAGCACTGGCCACGGGACCTAGCGCTGCGATTGTGAACAGCGACTCGCAGGCGGCAATCCGCGGCTTCGCGCGCGGTCGCGTCTCGCTGGAAGCGGTCCGCATACTCCAAATTTGTGACGACGGCGACTCGTCATCGCCCTCGCAACCCCAAAATTCTACAGCCTTCCTCCTCTGTACCCCGGCACACGCCGATGTCCCGCTCGCGGGCAACGAGGCGGCCCACGCCACGGCTCGAGGTCTCACACGCCGAGCCGCCGCAAATTATGGGGCCGCCGCCCCCGCCCCCGAGAGCGGGGCATCGGATCTGCCTAATCGGGACACTACAACAGAAATGCGGCAACAAGAATCACAATGGGCGTGGGGCGATCGCCTGACCACGTTCAGAGATCTCACACAACACTACAGACTCCAAAGACGCACATTCCCGCCACCACACGACAAGTTAAACAGGAATGAGGCCGTAACTTTACGCTTGCTACAGACACGCAGCTGCCCTAGCCCCGCGGTCCTACATCACTTCTACCCAGGTTTATATCCAACAGATGCCTGTAAAGCTTGCGGACAGCGAGCAACGCTGCGACATATGCTCTGGCAATGTGCCGGCAACCACGGTAATGGGACCACATCCGTTCGCGACGTGTCCGTAATCGCGGGCCGTTGCCACAGTACGGGAAGCCTCGAGCTCGCTTCTCCCCGACGCCGCCCCAGCTGCGGGGCCCGCCGGGGACCTTCTCCATCGGCGTCACCGCCGCTGGGAGGCGGCTCTCAAAACTTCAGAGTTGGCAGACCAGCTCTGGGCCGTCCGGCAAGCCAAAGATGCCACCCGAGTCCAAGGACTTGGAGCCGCCACCTGAGGCCACCACAACGAAACTGCCAGTCATTCATTAATAAAGTTTCTTCTCTCTCTCTCTCTCTACAGTACTCTGAATGCGCGCCCAGCTTGTCATTTGCACTCATAGGCACAACAATGGCACGGTCATTTCGGACTGGGTGTCCATGGCTTGGTCGCCCGGGTATGATCCCGAGGTGTGAGCGGCATATATCGTGTGATCAAGGAGAAGTACTCATTGATTCCTTGCATTTTAAGAAACCTGGCTTGGATTTCGGCGAGACCAACAAACGCTCAAGGAAATCCCAGGTTCAGCTCAAAGTGCATTCTATTTTCCGAAAATGCTTACGCACAACTAAAGGCTGGTAACGGTGCTTGCTACTTTGTTTGTCAGGCAAAAATAGCCCTTGGGAGCACGGCAAAAATTGACACGCGACCATCGTTTTGCCACTTGTGATGATTAATTGCGCCCTTCGGTGGCCGTTGCCATTGACGTTGATGTCACCACGTGGTTTGTTCCTGAGCCTTGCACTCTACCGCGGCCCTGAGGCTCGCACGATTAACCCGGAATACATTTGGTTAAAAAAACGAAACATTTGGCTTATGTTTCAGGAGAATCTTCTATGTTACGCTAATAAACAATTCAAATTTTCTGGTTGATATATGACTTATATACAAGTCTTCAAGTTCAAGTTTATTCATATTTTCTTGCGTGCATCACAGCAGCATTAGTGACGTTACTACATTCGGGGGTGCCATTGCTAGGAAACTGTCAGGCGTACCAGCTAATGCTATACATATCCGATATAGACTGCAGCATGCTATAAAAGCGACCCATGAGCAATAAATATTAACAGAAAAGCTAGGGGAAACGACATAGCTCAAAAGTCAAAGTAAACAATTAAAATGAAAATATTGTATATACCGTCCTGACAATATACAACAATTAGTGTAAGCTGGAAAACATGCAAATGCAAAATAGTGTAGGCTTCATGAAATAAATTAAAACACTGAATTCAACAAAGCCAAAGGAAAAAATCGCTGTACAAAGCGGTGCAGCAATAAGCGAAAGCAAAATTGATGCTTCCAGGACCAATAGAAACACAATAGACTATATTTTTCAGCCAGCATGGTTGCTTGGTGGCTGTGATGTTGGGACGCTAAACACGAGGTGGCGGGATCGAATCCCGACCACGGCGGCCGCCATTAGATGGGCGCAAAATGCGAAAACGCAAGTGTACTTAGATTTAGGTGCACGTTAAAGAACCCCAGGTGGTCCAAATTTCATGAGTCCCCCACTAAGGCGTCCCTCATAATCAGATCGTAGTACTGACACGTTAAATCGAATAATTTAATTCCTGAACTATATTTTACATGACTCAAGCATGCGTAGTAATAAAAAAGAAAAGGAAAAACGGAAGCAACATGTAATATAAGCAATACTAGAATTTTAGAATTATTAATTAGTGCAGACCTTGATATAACTTGTCTAGTAAATGTTTCTTGTGAAGGCATAGAAACATATGCACCGATGATGGTGATTTCATTTCGTATGGTATGGAATTCGAAACCGATGTCCCAGAGAAGACGGCACTTAATTTTCCGTGGTTTGTTCGAACTCGGGGAAGTCGTAAATTATGATTTGCAGAAAACATGGTAACGTTAGTATTTTTGAGGATATAGTTTGGGAAAAGTGTCACAATATTTAAGCTTGAGGGCAAATAGTTGTATCGTTTATTTCAACAGTTCTGTTAGCGGTAGAATATTCAGGCTTTGGTAAAGAGGTTTCCAGAACGTAAAAAATATTGTTAAAGATCATTAGTCAGAGCGCTTGATTTGGAAGGCGTTGAAGGGCTTATACGTGACAGTAGTAAGTGGTACCCCAAGATGATATACAATGAGAGAGATGGCGATGAATGTCGGAGTAATATAGTGAAATAATCATGTGTCTCTGGAAATAGTTACGTAATTAAATGATTACATGGATGCCATAAAAAATCCCCATTATTAGTGAATGAACGTCACCATTATGGTTTAAATCCTCGTCTAAGGTAACACTTAAAAACTTGGTGCTGTTAATAGCCGGTATTTCTTCTTGTTCTATCATGAGCATTACGGGAGCCACTTTAACAATTGGTAATTAAATATTACAACTTTAGTTTTTGACGGGTTATTCTTGGCTCGGATAGTTATTCTTGCACCAAGCGCTGACATTATTCAAATCAGCGATGACCTTTTCTAGCAATAGCGTGATGTTTTTGTGAGATGAATATATAGTTCAATTATCCGCATATAGTAAGCTGTCAATGTGGTGAAGTGTTAGGGGCAAGTCATTTATAAATAATAGAAAAAGCAAATTACCTAGAATAGATCCCTCAGGTACTCCTTGGTTAGTAATTTTGGCAGTGGAAATGCTACCATCGACTGCGAAAACCTGGCCCCCTTTTTTTAGGTAACTTTTTATAATAATCAAAGCTGGACCAGTAATCCTGTAAGTCTCGAGTTTATGAAGGAGAGCTGTGTGATTAATAGGGTCAACAATAGGGTTAAAGGGGCTGGGGGTGAGGGGGCGCCTAAGTAAGGTGAACAAAAATTGCACCAAACAGTGATCCATCATCTAGAGCAAGATTAATTTTATTCGAGAAACTAATGAGTGCCAGTTCAAGAGCATTAGGCGTAAGGTGCCCTTTACCATATGGTCTGGGAATGCAAAAAGAACCCGCGGACAACGCCTATCCAAGCTGCAACCGAAGACCAGTGGCAGGCACAGCTGACAAGCCGAAAACCTGAGCACCAACTGCGGCTGGTTAGCAGGCCCAGACTTTCAGAACAGGAGCACGGTCAAATTGAATAGGGTGGCAGCCCACCATATGGCATCAACAGTCTCCGAAATAAAGTATACTCACTCTCTCAGGTGTTGGTACTGAAGCTTTTCGGCCACATTACTTAATTAAATTGAAGAATGCGGATTGGACGGTAATAAATAATACATTCGCGGTCCCCTTCCTTGAAAACGGGAGTTATCTTTCTGTTTTTATAGAGCGGTTGGAAAAGTAGTGTTCCTCAACATATGTTCTTGTGATGTTAGCAAGAATAGGTGAAACTTCATTGTATATCCGTTTTATTCTTGAAGGGTAAATGGAATCTAAACCTGCCTCGGTTGGTTTAAGTGATGATATGACAAAATGAACTTTGCAACTGTAGAAACTGGATATAAGTCAAAGGAATGTGCACAGCACGAGAAATGAGAGAATGATAGAGGGCGTTGAGGGCGTTGAGGGCTTTCGGTGTAAGAAATATAGTCATTGAAAGCGTTAGCAACATTATTTGGTTCAGTATATGTGTTCGATGCAATCGCTATTCTAGTTAATCGTACGCGGGAGTCATTTTTGTTCATAAACTCTTTAATAAGATTTAATGTGCTTTTGATTGTAGCCACGTTTTGCACCTTTCAAAGCTGAATTGAATTATGAAGTTTTGGGGCCGAAACAACGATCTGACGAAGAGGCATGCCATAGTGTGGGAATCCGGAATTTTGGACCACGTGGGGTTAAGCACACGAGTATTTTCGCATTTCGACCCCTTTGAAATGCGGCCGCCATGGCCGGGATGCGATCCCCCGACCTAGTGCTTAGCAGCCCAACACCACAGCCGCTAAGCAACCGTGGCGGGCTTTTCAATACTGCACCAAGTGTATTCGAATATATTTTAACGCGAATTAGTAGCGTTGTGTTAAATGGTTACCATTTTAGTTTTTTTTTGTGCATCCTATCATTCTGAAAAATTGACCGCAGTAACCCATTTCTAAAGAGAAAATACATAAGGGAAAAGGGAAATACATTTGTAGCAACTGCTCCGACCGGGTGGATGTCTGATTTTCCCTTTATTAATTGCTTCTCTCCACTTTGTGGGTTTCCGCACAACTACTACGTCAAACACATGCCTTTGCTTCGTGTGTTGTCGACAAATTCGACTTCGCCCTGCCATCTGCTAGCCGCCTGGTTACCTCAGATGGTAGAGCGGCTGCCCCGGAAAGGAGGTGGTCCCGGGTTCGTGTCCCGGACCATGACGAATTTTTCTTCAACTCTGAGGCGTTTCTTTCGAGGAACCCGTGTGGGTTTCATTTGTAGCAACTGCTACGACCGGGTGGATGTCTGATTCTCCCTTTATTAATTACTCCTCTCCACCTTGTGGGTTTCCGCAGAACTACTGCGTCTAACCCATTTGTGATCCACTGATATTTGCAGCGCTAATATTTATTTCGGAGTAATTAGGTACCAAACCCCTAATTACTAGCGGAATTACGACAGCACTAAACAGAGTTTCCCTGTTGACGAAGCCTATTGAATGGCAGTAGTACATTTAATCTTCGCGGCCAGGTGTTTGAGACCACAAGAGGAAATTTCTGCATAATTGCGAAGAGCAGCTCCCCCTCCAGAAATAAATGTTGTGTGCCCCTTGAACTAGGCACACCTAATTTTGCATACTTCTTTATCATGAGTCCCTTTATGTCACTGCGACATCTCGAAGCGAAAATCTCTGAACGGCATTTTCTTCGTGATCAGTGCAAGCAAATATATTTTCATATATGTAACGTATGGCGAAAGAACAAACTTTCCTTGTTGTAATCTGTGTTTGAGAAATGATGCCGCGAATATAGAACATTGTGTTAATTGAAAAAAAAAACGTATGTGTCTATGAGGAGTGAGAGTGGTAAGAGAAATCGGAACGTTTAGATTGTTTTAACCACATTCAGGGCCGGATTCCAGGATCAGCGCAGATGGATCACTCTTACTATTATGAAAGACATGGTTCCATTATTACATTTACTATGATACTACATGTGCTCTGAATGCATGGTGCCTTTGGCGTTTTATTAAGTTCTCAATATCCTCGCCCTTTATACAAAACGTAAAATACAAAATGACTTGCACCCCAATTTTCTTGTTTTAGTTCAGAGTATTCTTAAAAGGTTGCCTCTGACATATATCCGAAGTCTAGTCTTTGAGCTCGATATATAACTCAGATAGGTGAACAATATTTTCATGAAAATTCAGCATCCAGAATGTCTTGGTGAAATACGGTTTTCATAGCAACTTGCTAATGTAAGCGATCCAGATAGTTTTGGGGGACCTTTAAGAGGACCATATAATTTACATGGCGCAAATGGAAGACGTTTATCACAACCACTTACATCAAATTCGCTGCCATGTACTGAATTCATTTGTCGAGTTTTCGAGGGAAGTATGACATGCTAACCTTTTCAAGCATGTCATTTATTTACACTCATCTCCAATCCCTGATGCATGCGGTCAAAAGAATCAGGTTCGCTGGAAATTAGGCTGCGATTCTGTCCAAAGCCACACAATAGCGATCTCGTATTCTTTCTTTTCTTTTTTTAAGTGCCAAATAAACGCAAATTAGGAATAAGTTCTCAGATAAACTTCTTTCTTCATAAAGGCGAATAAATCAAAGTGTGCATAAACATTTGATAAACATACATGAAAGTGCAGGTATACAAAGTATACCTTTTACGACATAAAAAGCACAATAACTTTGTCCTAACGCTTTATCACAGGGTGTGTTTTTGAGCAGTTAGAGTGGACCTCCCAAGAAATCCTACACTTGATTTTTCGCTGATATACCACATGGTCATTCAAATCGATATTATAGCAGAACGACGTACAGCACGAAGGGCCAGAACTTATAGAGCCAATACATGCTGCGCTAGCTTCCAACACTTCTTGTTGCCGAGGGCGAATGCGCAGAAACTGAAAAGCGGACAGAAGTGATGGTCTAACAGCAACTCATTTGTGCTTAGTAAATGGATCGCGGACCAGTGGCCACTGCGAGGCACTGGCGATGTCTGCGTTTAGAGTCACTGAAAAGATGCCGGCAATCTGAATATCTAACCGTATTTTCGTAATCGCAAAAGCAGGTCATATTTCGGGAAAGTAGATATGCGTTTCAATTCGAACCAGTCGCGCAAAACGCGAGAAAGGATGCCGCCTTACAGCGGGCAACTGCGTCTCCCAAACCCGTGGGCAGAGCTCTCAAGATGGGTTTCAAGTGAATTCAAACCACGCAGTGGCTGATTTGGTGACCTCGAATATGTGACAAGGCGACGGCATAGCTGGTGCCTGCTGCTTCGAGCAAATAGCATCGCGCTCTTTCCTAACGCATTGCGTCCCCGTTTATGCAGGCCAGCGATAAAAAACACGGCTAAAGCAAAAAAAAGAAGACCAATGCAGCATAGCTTGCTATAGTAGCAACAGCCGACAGCTGCAGCTCCGTCTTCTCACGCTTTTGTTTACGCCAAGCGAGAAATGAAGTATATTGCTAATTCCTTGAAATAATCCTTCCGTTTCCTATTCTGAAGAATGCAAGGAAAAGGAAGAAGGGATGGATGAATTTCAACTTCTTTTAAAAATATGAATTGAATATGAATAGGAAACACCGAATGTCCAAGCGCAGACGCATATATTTGCCGCAGGAATATTTTTTTCTCAGAAATTAGATGCTAAGCTTGTACGGACTAGTGCGAAAACGACACATTCCGACAGAAGTTTTCCCGATGGTAAAGCCTATTGAATCGCAGCAGTAGATTCTATCTTGGTGGCCAGGTATTGCATGGGGGGGACAAAACGCCGGATTCCAGGTTCAGCGTAGATGGACAACTGTTCCAGTTGCGTGTAGCATACTTACCAGAGTAGGCGAGTTATTATACAAAACGTTTCTTACGAATCCATAATGATTTTATCTTGTATTATGTTCTTAATATCCTCCTCGTTTATCGGACACTTAGGATACAAAATGGCTTATGCCGCCATTTACTTTTTAATTAACAGAATTGTTCAAGATAGCCTTTGGCACTGGTCTGAAATCTAGTCTTTAATAAATTTACTGAGGTAAGTCAACAATATCCTCAGCAAAATAAGGCATCCAAAATTAAAACAGGACAACCTTTTCTCTAATCTCCTTTTAGCTAATTAGTGTAGCCTTGTAGGACACACTATGCTATTCAGCAATTCCCTGCAGTGAGCAGTGTATGCCGGACTTCGTTGCACGTACAAAATAAGAACACACCGATATTGTTATCAAGGAAATGAGCTAAACGAAAAGAATGTGAAAGGAAGAGCGAACCACCCCCGACACGGAGTGCAAGACAGCAGCAACAGCAGCAGCGGGAATGTACAACCTGAGCTCTAGTGCAACGATAGAGGTGTGCCTCATTCAGAAATGGCATCTACCGTATTCGAAAGCACAGCCCTTATTTGTGTTGAGCAATGGTCAGGTGACGTCAAAGTCGTCACATTTTACAGCACAGAAATACGAGTGTGACGGGAATAAGAATGGGATGAAGTGGAGTTCTCACTCACTAAATCAAACAAAGCATTCCAATATTTGAGTTCTCTACTTCAAAACGTACAAGAAAAGATCCAATCTAGAGACATAAGATTTCTATCGATGTGATTTGTGCATTATCCTGGTCAGGAAACAGCGGAAGATTCAGGTGGGGAAGCAGTCGGCGCCATACAAAGGAAGTCGAATGTCATAATAGTCATTTTTAAAGAAACATTGCTCATCTTTTCTCTACTGAGGGATGCACAATCTGAATGCACACAATTGACAGGGACGAAACAAGACAGGGAGACAGCCATTGCTAAGGGCCGAAGTGGGAAGTTTACTGGACGGGAGAAATTCCCAAAACTCGGAATAGCGATCTTGCCGCAATCACGCAGAAGATGAAAAACAAACAGACTTTTCTTAGCGTAAAACATACGACCACAGGCAAGCAAAACGAGGTATTCTTCCCATTCAATGGTTTCGTCTTACCACGCCAAAACCCTACACACCCCTCTACCTTGGTACCCGTTGATAAAGGTTATTGAACCATAATAGTACATTTCGTCTTGATCAGCACTTTATTATTTTAGCGGGACTAAATGAACAGAACATTTTCCCAATAATGGCACAGAGGAGCTCCCGCACTTCAAGGGAATGCTCTCTGGCTCTTGAAGTGGACACTCCTGATGGTGGACGCTTCTTTAACGTGAGCCACTTTCGTGCAACCCATGAAATAAATCGAACCTTATCACAATAGGGTTTCCTGGAGCAGAGTCAGTGGTCTACACATCTAGTCAGCTGCTCCTCACTATTAGTTATAGATGTGTAAATTCCTGAACAGCGGGTTTTTCTTCGTATCCATGCAAAGGAAAATTGTTTTTTATCATTATCACCTATAGATTGGGCTAATATCTATCTGTCTGTACGTATGGCAGATGTTTCTGCGAAGCCACAAGGCAATTTTACAACAGATGGCTGCTTCCTCTGGTTGGTAAAATATGGTTTGCACAAGGAAGAACCCTTTCTTCTTTTTTTTCGAGCGCAAATCGTAGTAAGGAACAAGGCGACAGGATAGAGCGCATGCTAACTGCACAGTTTATTATTAGCCAAAATTGAAGGAAGGAAGGAAGGAGAAAGAAAGAGGGCTTGAAAACACTTCGTAAGGACATGTAAAAGAACAAGATTTACCTCAAGATGAACTACTATAATTTGTCTAATCGGGTAGTGCAAGTCCGCTCACGCAATTTTTTTCTCCGGAGAGCGACTTGCCAGGCTTCTACCTAGAGGCACGCGCATCATATTCTCGGGCTCTTTTAGGTGGACGAGAATACATCGCCTTTGTGATCGAGGAAGCCGTGATCGCACAATAAAGAAGTGTGATGGAAAACTTCCACGGTGCTTTTTACATCCTTTTTAAACGTTTCTTCACACAGCGCAGCACAGAAGTGTAATCTGAAATGTAGTAAGTACCGGCTTACCAATTTTTTTTAGGCGATGCGACACCTACCGAACATAGGGTAAAGCTGAAAACTTCGCCTTCGATTCATCCTAGAAGGTTGCTTGTCGTGCCCCTTCTTTCTCTCTTCCTAACATCTCCCAAAAGTGCTTCCGATGTGCCTAAGAGCAGGTGGTCAGGGAAACCTGCAGAATTTCATCTTTCAACTTGTCAATGAAAGCTCTTTTTGACCTGGTGATGACAAGAGCTTGGAAGGGAGGCCTTCATGCAAGCTTTTGCTCTCCCCCGCTTGGCAAGCTGCGAATGTGCAAAACTCAAAGGGAGCAGGACTTTCTCAGAGCGAGATATGTTTCCAGCCAACATGTATCGGTATGAACAAAATTTATAAATTTGAAGATCTCCGCCTGTTATTCATGGGAAATTACAGGTTATTCATCCAACAAGAAAAAAAAATGGTAGAAGTATATTTCGCTTTCTGCCTGGCCTCACGCATCTCTGCACGAAATATGAACAAAAAAACATTCAACATACTGGAATCGGTTGACAGTATTTGTCTCGCCAAGGTCAGAATTCTGGTATCTGTCATAAGCAGTTAATAACTTATCCCTGAGGACGGGGAGAAAACATGAGCCGAGGCACACACCCTGATTTTTAATGAGCCACATGTCCTTTCTCAAGAAGAACGTCGACTGTGATCTACTGTTTAATGTTTGTCAAATAGAATGTGTTACCGTGACGTCATAGCTTAAAGTGAAAACTGTCTCTGCGTTCAGCTCCTAGAAGCAAGTTTAGCGGGCATTATGTGTAGTTAAAGCACGTCCGAAAAAATTAGCGTGGTGACACCGTATTTATAATCACGTCACGACCTCTTAAAGGAAATGTCGTTCAGTAAAACAGCATTCCTTCAAAAGTCAGTGACACCACTGCTTCATGACGCTTTTCACCATATTTTCTTTTCCAGGATATCAAATGACCCTGTACGCTTAAGTGAGCGGAAAAATAAGAAAACGATAACCAGAAGCGAACCCCATCCTAAAACCATGACGTTTTACATTTAATTCACGTGGTCACCTCAGCGCTCTTATCGAATAGGCCTTCTCTGGTTCAATTTACACGAAGAGAGATATAAAAGCAGCCGCATTTCCCCTGGCATTTTTAGCATTTAATAGTCTCGTTGATCGTGCCACGTAAACATACTTGTGTTCATGTATTTTTTTTTATTCCGACATGCTTTATGAGTAAACATATCGAAGCCTTGCTGAAAGACTTCATTCTTCACCAAGAAAACTCTACTTTACGCAGTGAGACTGGGAAAAAGTTGAGATAACTTTTCAAATGAGGCTGTTAGGCAAATACTGTCCAAAGGTTAACGACAGCAGGAAATCATGGAAGTACGACGCGATAACATAGGCTGCCATTGAAAACAACGTAAAGGCTAAAAGTCAGAATATGACACCGGCCTACGGCAAATAGTGCTGGTGAGAAAAGGAAAAGAAGCTTTCGTTAGTTGTAAGGAAGTCACCAGTGTACGACAGTGATAGGTAGACGGGGCTAAGGTCTTCCTAGAAGTGTATATACGGTGAAAGAGATATGTCGACTGCTCTAGCAGTTGAGTAGTGGGCAGGATGCCTTAGGGACAAAAAATAAGTGGCAGTTCCCTGAATGCGCGCCCAGCTTTCCATTCACAGGCAGAACAATGGCACGGTCTTCCCAGGAAGGATTTCCATGGTGCGGTGTGGTCGCCCAGGTAGGATCACGAGGCGTAAACAGCATATCGTTAGAATAAGCAGGAACACTCAAGGCCTCGCATTCCAGAAAACCTGACTAGGAAATCGGCCGGACCAACAACGGGTCGAAGACCTCCCTAGTTCTACTCCAAGTGCATTCTATTTTCCGAGAATATTTAGGCACCTGTGAGCGCCCGTAGTTGTGTGTGATCCATTTTTCGTCAGACACCACGGGCCCTTCAGTGCGCGGGTGAAAATTTAACCGTGACCTTGGTTTTGAAACGTGTGAAGATTCATAGCGCCATTCTGCAGCCTCTGCCACTATCGGTATTGTCGCCACGTGGTTTGTTCGTTAACCAAGCACCGAACACCGGCCCGGAGGTTTAGACTATTCAGCCATATTATATTTTGGGAATTACACGAGAGATCTTGTTTATGCTTCAGGAATACATTATTTAAAAAAATTGAATTCTGCGTTTTTACGTGCGAAAACAACGATCTGACTATGATGCACGCCGTAGTTGGGAACCCAGAAAATATTGAACAACTGTGGTTTTTAATATGCAAATAGACCTAAGTACACGGATGTTTTTGAACTTCGCGCCCATGGAAATGCGGCTGCCGTGGCCAGGATTCGATGCCCCGACCTCTTGCTTAGCAGCCCATCACTATAGGCACAAAACAACCATGGCGGGTAGAACACATTATTGATTATGCTCATAATAAAAAATTCAGCGTACTTGCGTGAAATATGTCCTGTGCAATAACTTACAAATGCAAGCACTCCAGAGGGTAACTGAGGATACTTAAGATGGCCATATAATTTGCCAGGCTGAACTGTAAGACATATAAAACCACTTAAGTCAAATGCACTGCTATGTAATAAATCTATTTGTCGAGTTATCGAAAGAAATATACCATTACAACGTTTTGAAAACCGTGGTTTATTTACACTACGACTCTCGATGCAACTGTTCAAAAGAAGCAGCTTCACTGGAAACTAGGCTGTCATTCTGCACAAGGCTACGCAATACCAATCTCTTTTTTTTAAATGCGAGATAAACACGAATTAGGAATAAATTCTAAACTAACATTTTCTTCTTGGTAAAGATGAATAGTTGATAGTGTACATAAAGTTCCAATAAACAAACATGAAAGTACAGACAAACAACAGTATAGCTTCGGCATAAAAAGCACAATATTTTTTATCTAACTCCTTATCATAGGGTGTGATATTCGGGGAGTTGTTGTCGACCTGCCTGCCTATTGCTATTTTTGCTTTTTCGTTGGTATACCACGTGGTCATCCCAATCGATATGATAATAGCACGATGCATAGCCCGATGGACAGAGATAGAGAGACGACTGGCATTGCGCTGACTTCCAACAACATTTGATTGCCGTTGCCAAATCACGTGTACAATAAACGTGAGGGCGCATGCGAAGAAAATAGAAAGTGGACGAAATTCGTGTGCTCAATGCATGGTCCTCTCTGAATGTTCTCCGCCTCTGGAAATGGTCACACCTAATTTTGGACCCTTATTTATCAAGAGTCACTTGTTGTCAGTGCGACACGTCGACGCCATTGTTTTCTTCATAATCAGACTGAGAAAATATATTTTTATATATTTAACGCATATCGAGAGAACAGACTTTCCTTGTTAAAATTTGAGTATTATAAACGCTGGCACTAATAAAGAAAATAGGGTTTCCTTAAAAAATTTATGCCTTTGGAAGGAGCGAGAGTCGTCAAGGAAACTGGGAGTCTTAAATTGCTTTGACAACACTAATGGCGGGATTGCAGGACCGGCGTACAAGGGTCACTTCCAATTGTAAAATGCACGGTTCTCGGAGCACGCAAGCATTCTCCATGAACACATGTTGTTTTGGTATTTTATTAGGTTCTGAATATGCTTCCCGTTTACGTAACACGTAAAATACAATATTACCTATGCCCCAAATTCCTTCTGTTGGTTCATGTTAAAAATCACCTGGGACATATGCCCGAACTCTCGTCTTTAGGCACGATAACTCAGACACGTGAACAACACTTTCACGAAAATTCAGCAACCAGAATTGAAAACAAGACTTCCTTAATCAACTCTTTAAATAATTATGGTAGGGCACACTTGGCTATGTAAACGTCCACTGCGATGAGCAGTGCTCGCCTGCGCTCCTTCGATGTACAATAAAACAAACGGGAAGAGGAAGCAAAGCCTGATATATATAAGTCTCCGTTTATATATATATATATATATATATATATATATATATATATATATATATATATATATATATATATATATATATATATATAATCGAATATAACGCCCACAAACCAGACGTGTTTTGTATTCCTTCTTCATAAGATAGTTCACACCGGCTTGAGTGTTCTGGCGCCGATTTCTTTTGTTGCAGCTTCTGCACGCTGTACTCGGCGATCTGATCCCCTGAACATTGCGCCCTTCAGGTCGAATATTGATTCTTTTAAGTTTTCCTTCTTTCCACGGACGGTGGATTTATGGAATAAACTTGATGGGTCTCTGCGCAGACTCGGTACTGAGGATTTTGAAAAAGAATTGCGTAATTATGTATTCTGGTAATGTTTTCTAGTATTCTGGTGAATTTTGTTAAAAGTACTTGAAATTGTATTTTTTTTTATTCTTACTCTGTACTCACTCCTGCTATGTCTCAGAAACTGAGACAGCAGTATTTGTAAATAAAAAAAAGCTCTCCGTGTGTTTTCTTTTGCTAAGGGCGACCATGCACGATGGAGTGTTGTAATATTTACTTTAATAACAAAATTAGTTTTGATATACAGATTCAAAAAAGTAAGAATAGAACGACTCCCCTTCATCGCCTTTTGGTCAGTGCATGTCGCCAAACAGGTGTCGGCCTAAGTATTAGCTCCAAGGTGACATCCCTTGAAAGTCACCGGCTGCTATTGGTCAACAGCTGTATGTGCCGTAAAAAAAATTTTATACAAGTTTGTAAGGCAGCTTCTGGCAATGTTTCACCAATACTGTGCCATGCCCAGCTGAGAGTTATATCAAATAAAACAACTACGGAGAACCGCACAAGGAGATTACCACGTGCTTTTTTTGCACCTTTAAGTTTGCCAAAAGTAGAGATAGGGTCACAAGAACCTCTAGATGTAAAAAATGAAACAGGGAGAGGATAGTGCTTTCTTTTACTTGCCCTTTACAAAAACTCTCCGCTTTTTCACGCCATATTTTCATTCTCCTCCGCCACTTTCACTGCTCGCATAGTTAGCCACAGCCCCTCCGACCACGTGACCGGTTCGAAGCGCCTCCCCCACGAAGACATAGCCAATGGGTACAACTTGTTGAGGACCCGCCTCAATTTTCCTCCTCACATCGCCGCTTGCAAAGAGCCCTGCCAAGCTTTAAAAACCGTGGAATCCTATTCCGAAGCCAGACTTGCTCCAGTCACATTGACGATCTGTCCGCCTAAAGACGTCGTAGATATCCCCAGCCCACGTGCTTTAACGATCACTGTGTCTATCATCGACTTGCTGAGACTTGCTGCTGATCATCGACTTGCTACCGACATCCATCAAAGGGACACTGCTGCTCGAGATTCGGCGTCATCATGGCACAACCACAGTTCAGCTGCACCACTGCCAACAGCTGCAACCATCTCGTACGCGGGCCTCCGCGGGCCTTGGAGCAGCGCCACCTGGGCAACCGCGGCTCGGCTACCCACGTCCTCCAAGGGTATGACTGCTACTTCCTCAACATGAGATCAATCACGTTCGTGGAGCCACTTCCAAGCGTCCGCGTTTGCGCCGGCTGCACGGTGGTTCCTGCCAGGGCCGTGCACCTTCCCTGCGGCCACACCTTGTGCGAGATATGCGAGTACGACGCCTTCGTCCGCCCGACTGCACAGCTGCACCGAGACGCCAGCGCCGTAGCCAGGCACCGCGGAGGCCTGTGTCCCGTGGACGGGACCTGCTTTGCCGAATCCGAGGTGAACGTACTGACCTTCGCTCTGGTTGAACTGCACCACCAACGCGCCTTCTGCGTCAACAGACGCTTCGGCTGTGCTTTCGAAGCCGAGCTGAGACACATTAAGGAGCACAGCTTGACCGACTGCTGCATCGGACGTAAGATCTGCCGCCGTTGTGGCCGGGACAACATCCTAGCGTGTGACACTCGGCAGCATTCGAGGCGCTGCTTGCCATTGTAGAGGTGAATGTCGAGGACGAATGGACGTTGCCAACCACAAGCGCACAGCGGTAACTCCCAGGAAGAACACTAGAAGTTTTACAATAGCAATCTGTGAATAAATATCAATGTTATTTCATTTCACGCAGTCTTTGAGTGATTTATTCCACGTAGTTGTGATCAGCCTGATACGGCATGAGCACGAGCGTGGCGTAACCAGTGTCGGAAGAGCGAAATTTCGTCCTCTTGTTCTTTGTATTTTTGACTGGCTTTTTTCCTTCAACTATGTACCAACTGGCCGGGATTTCAACCCTTCTGCGACATTTTAAGCACGAACGTTTTTGAGGATAGTCGCGGATGGTCAGGGCTGGTGGGCTTAGCAGTATTAATGTATATCGGCGTTATAGGCGCCGCATGAAAGTTGCCATAGTCTCGTTTCTTTCCCTTTTTTAACATTAACATACAAGGCGTAAGCATTACCTGGCTTGCCGCATTGCGAATGTTTGCTGCTGTTCTGAAAGAATGAAACCTAGTTCATCTCTTAAGGAAATGTTGGCTATATTGCGGTTTGAATAGCGTCAGTTACGGGCATTGCAAGAACAAAACGAAATTTATAAAGGCTCTTATAAAATTATAAAGGCTCTTACGGAAGATTTTTTTCTGCCACGAGTCGCAGCCAGATCTCCATTTTCCAGATATCGGCCAAATGTGTCGAGAGGACGGGAGGCGCTAATAGTCGTTACAGCCCAGCAATATAACTGCTAAGGCGTGTACATATAGGCATATCCAAGTACATACTGTATGCGAGGATGGAAAATCTAATGTGGGGCGGAAATTCACAAAGCACTGAAGAAGGAATGCCCTCTGGCTCTATCGTTGTTCATGCTTTGTTTTAAGAGCATAAAAAGGCAAACCGAAAACAGTGTATCATGGTTTGGTTGATCCGTCATGCGTAATGTATGCGTACGACATAATGCTACTAGTGGACAATATAAGATATTTACAGAGCCTTGCGAATGTAGGCGGGGCAATGCGGCGACAGTCATCAATCTAAACCTTTTTCAGTTAGGTCAGGGAAATTGGTGATTGGGATTTTAATTGAAGACACGAGTACTTACGCGGTATCATTTAAACAGCAAGTCATACCATAAGGCAAGCGACATAATTACACCGGCGTGTACATAAATAAAGGAAGGGCTTAGTCGAGTACCCGCCGAAATAATATGAAAATAAAGAAGCGGAACGCAGCTATAATCGTTTTGCTGCCACAATGAATATGAAGTGGTGAGTGGAATCTAGACTGCAGTAATGGTGCCAGCGCTTACATGAATTCATGTAACCCGCGTTTACATGAATGCGACAGTGTCGCATCGCATTTCTAGCGCATCGCATACATGTAAACAACGGTAATGCGCTAAGAAGGCGCATCGCATTAATGCGCCAGGCGAGGGTATAGATTATAGAGCGCGAGTCGACTCTCGCGGAGCATGTAAACGCAGGATCGTCGCGTTAGGAATTATGGGAAGGAATTCGCTGCGGGACTGCCGCGCTGGCGAAGCTGCGAGACAGCAACGCTCGAAGCAGAATCAAAATGGCGTCCTCCACGGCAACTTCGCTCGCCGCAGCGTGCTCTACGCGAAACTATATTTCTCGGCACTCAGCCACCAACGTGCGCTCAGCCCACTACCGGAAACCAGTTACACCGGAAGTCGGCTGCACTTCACTTTTACGACACCGTGTGGCGCCACGTTCTCGCGAAAGTTAATGCGCTACATGTAAACGGCGTCGCATCGCCTTTCCCAAACGCGCTTGGAAATGCGATGCGCCACTGTCGCATTCATGTAAACGGGGTTCGTGTGCCTAAAATTGGACATCTTGTCGGGGTTTGAAGTTAACCAAAGATCGTTTGGCCTTGGGAACCCACGCTATAAGCCTGTTTCACATGATGCGATTTTCGTCGCACCGGAAGCGCGATTTCCGTCGTTTGCGATGAAAATCGCAGTTGCAGTGCCGACCCCCCGATTTTCGGCTGCGACCAACCGGTTGGTCGCACAGTCGCACCGATCGCTGCGATTTTCCGTCGAAATTGCGCGGAGAGCTGTCAACGGAGCTATTTCGCCGGTTTGTTTTGAAAAGGCGCCTCGCACGACAAGTGCAATGCGCGGAGACGTGGATCGTCGAATTCGGTACGTACGCAAAGGGAGAATAAAAAACTTGTACCGCAGATTGCATTCTCCGATTGCTATGCGTTCGTTGACACGCTACACAGCAAATGAAGTGCATTTTCACGTTTGCTTCGTACGCCTTTGCGAGTTGTCAGTGCTAAGAAGTGTTCGATCCCCAGCAGACGACGAGGTCGTCACAATTTTCTTTTGTTGAGTTGCATGCAAAAATCGCGCTTACGGAGCAGCTTGAATTATTTCAACCTCGGCAAGGGCAAATGACAAGACAGCAAAGTACCCAAAGTTTCAACGTTGCGCTGAACGCGGTACCGTTCAGTTGCATTTTCCTGTCGGTTTTCAAGCACGAATTTCCCGATGCATCTTGAAAGCTTATCTTGCCTCTTAATAAATTTGACAGAGCAAAAGTGTAGGCTATCGTAATGAATTTGCTACGATAGCATTAAATCCGTGGCTCGAATAAAATATTACATGCACGTTTAGTTGCACCTCTTCTCTGGATAATTTTTTGTTTCTTGCACAGAAACCAATAAACATTGACTATGTTGCGGACTTTGTATCCTTACTGCATCTGTACGAACACTTGCTATGCAAGGTAATTAACTGTACAGCTAGTAGATTAAGTAAATACAGTGACAACGTACCCTCCTGCACAATTATGTAGAACTCGTGCAACAATGCGAAAAGCAGGCAAACGGCCTGTTCTTGTGGGGATAAAACAGTATAAAACGACATGTTGAAGAAAAGTAAATCAAAACTGCAGTGAAGTCAGCCAGTACAAGCAGTTCGTGCACGTTCACAGCTGATCAAGTGTGGAAAAACATTCATGCCTTACATGTTTCTAGTAAGTTTCTAATAAGTTTGTGATCACATATATTACTGTGTAAACCCATATAACGACATCCGCTGCGATTACTATCTTTATAAGTAATGAAATACCATGCTACTTGCAAGAACATATATCACCTGAGGATTTTAGAACAAATTTCTGCATTTCAACTATACATAATATGTGATTTATTCAATAAAAGACCGCAAACTGGGCTTTTTTGCAATCACAAACTTATTCCAAACTTTACTTACATACAGGAAAGAAAAAAAATTATAGACAGAAATATTGTTCTTCAATTTGTTCACCTGCCACTGTGGCTATAGCATTCTGCTGCTAACACAATGCGAGGGATTGATTTGCCAGCCATGGAAGTTGCATTTTCATGGGAGTCATAGGTGCTAAAAAAAGCTCTTGCACTTAGATTTAGTTCATCACCTTTTATTGAACCCTTACACTTCAAAATGCTATTGCACGGGGGGCATGCTTATGCAAAATCTAACACCAATAGAAAGCAAAGCGCAGAATTGTAAAACAATCATCTTTCGTGATAATTCAAGTGTGTAAATATTCATTGCATCAATATATATTGTTCAACAGCACTGCACAAGTAAGCATGATCAGGTATAGCAAGTACTCTGTCAAGAAGCTGGTTCTACAGATGTATAAATATCAAGGCTTGAATGCTCATACTATGTCGCACACATAGCACAAAGAAAACCTTTTTCAAGAGTTGTCCCTTCTGGCAGATATGAGTGGGCCATAAGCAGCAGAAACTTTATTGCAGGACATTGTGTAATACCGCTTATGAAAGAATGAACAGAGTGAAGAGGCTTTTAACAGCAGTACTTCATGCTGCTCTAATAAGAGGAACGCTGAGCAAAAACATTTCTGGTAGAGCACTTAAAGTAACTTTCTGAAAGACAGAAAATTCCAGGTGAGAGTTGGAGGTACGTTTAGCTCACACACACCAACAACACGGGCATACTACAAGAAACACTACAGCCTATGCTGTATTACAGTCTGTGGGAAAGCTATCTTATACAGAAATCAAGAATGATGCAACAAGCCCTCGACAACACTGCAGACTTTCTTGGCTAGTCTGGCCTCTCGCTTTCTGATAAGTCAGCTCATATCGACGTCAGAAAAAAAAGAAAAACTAGAATCAAGAACTACCCCAGATTGCACATTGTGATCCATATAGCTGGACAAATATGCTCGCAAGTCAACATCCACAAATCCTCAGCTAGTGTAAGCCCATGACGGCAGAGCCAGCATGTGGGTGAAACAATTATGCAATGCCTGGACGCAACTTCCACACCTGGTGAAAAGAATAATCTCGAAATAACGGGGGTGGGCGAGCGGATACTATAGAAAATCGCAGATGCTGTGCTTGTGTCCAAGGTATGGTACGGTATGAATTACCAGCACAAATTCTTTGTCTCGAGAGCTCAGAACCTCATCCCAAGATACTATGCCGGCTAGCATATGAGATGCAAAGACGACTACCCCTCCCTTCAGAAACACAACCTCGGGAGTACCTGAACTTGAAACAACAGGCCCATACCATGGAATATGGGGGCAAACAATTAGGCCAGGAGACTATATGCAACTGCCAAACACACAGAGGAGGTTGCTAGTCATGAAGATACAAGCAAACATAAGGCACATATAGTACACTGATCTGGCAATAGCAGTGTAACAGTAGTAAGACGCTACATAAAACTAAACCCCATATAAGTGAGTACCATTCCAGGTCATCCTACACCTAGAAAAGCTGAACGGAAAGCAATCAAAGCAGCACTTGTAATGCAGATTACACCCTGCACAACACCCTGCATGGATTCACCAGAAACTGTCTGGGCCTGCACATCACACAAGATTGTCAGGAAAATCAGGAGATTAACACGCGACTTGCCAGCACATGGGCAGAAATTAAATTACAGGATGCATAGCCATGCAGATATTCCAGGACACAAGCGGGCTTATAAGCCTGACATAATAACTGAAAACTAGATGAGTTTGTGTGTATTCATTATTAACTAAAGTGCAACAGATAGACAACACACAAGAACGAAGCGCTCTGTGTGTTCACTTCGTTCCTGTCCATCGCATTTCTGTTGCAGTATAGTTAATGAATTCATAAGGCTGCACAGGAGAAGAATGATACCTCTGCCAAAGGGCCCAATCTCGCATCCAAATCCACGCGTGTGCACACACACACACACACAAATGTTGCAAGAGTGCATAGCATGAAGCAGTATCAACAGGATGACACTAGATATGGATGAGGACTAACTTTCAACTGAGGTTCATTTGTAAAAATGTGGCGAGTTGTAAAAGGGAGATGAGCAAAACGAGAACAAGGTGAAAGCAGGAGCCAACGTTTCGACAAGTGGACTTGTCTTCTTCAAGGTCCACGTGTGGAAACGTTGGCTCCTACTTTCACCTTTTTCTCATGTTGCTCATCGTCTTGAATTTCCATCTCCTGCCTTCCCCAAGTTTTCCCCAGAAAAAGAAAGATATCTTTGAAGGATAGATAAAAATTGGTGCTTGATGCAGCCAAACATAAATAAAAATGCTACAGAAAGAAAATAGAGAAAAATTCCAAGTGCAGGAAAAAATAATTACAATTGCCAATCCTGCATGCCAGCACCTTTCAAGAAACACTGTTGTTATTCCAATAGACAGACTGACAGCTTGCTTATGCAATGCAAACACATTCTTCCAGTTCCATGCCATTGGGAAAAAAATGAGTTTCCTGGAAGGTAGCCACTTGCACACTTGGTGATCACTGTTTTTTTTTCCTGGACTTGTATATCTATATGTATTTTCCCCCTTTCCTGCTTTTATGTTTGGTTTCATCAAGCACTAGTCTTTATCAGGTTTTATTGCTGTACTACTTTGTGGCAACCTTTATAGATCACTGCATTTTCACAATAAACCTTTTAGTTAGAAGTTAGCATACCCTGTTCTTACTGCTTCACACTGTACATTCTTGCTACATTGGCCAAATAAAAAATTTTATAAGGTATCATGAGGGCCATTAAAGTGACTTGCTGCAGTCTAAAAAAAAACGAATAGCCTGGCTGCAAATGGCACCAAAGAACACATAGGACAAACAAGAAAACCGCGATGATCTAACAATGAAAAGTTTAATGTACACACCGAGTAAATGCTCGCTGACAAGCAATAGACTGAACATACACAAAAAGGAGAAGCAAAAATTCATCTGCATTTCCTGACGGGAAATGCATCCATTTCTAACGGAGGCCGTGATGACAAGATTAACCCAGCATTTTTAGATCTACAGCTTCCGTAATTTCTCTAGGCAGCCGATCTGCACAGAATGCTAGCTTCTTCCTCTACAATGCACGCTCAGATGTGGAGAGTGCATTGTAGAGGAAGAAGCTAGCATTCTGTGGAGATCGGCTGCCTAGAGAAATTATGGATGCTGTAGATGCAAATACACTGGGAGAATCTTGTGTCAGCATGGCCGCTGTTACACTTTCAGAGATGGATGCGTTTCCTGATGGGATCTGTATGGACACGCATCAGATCTTGCTTCTGCGTTTTGTGTAAATTCGGTTTATTGCTTGTCGACCAGCATTTACTCGGCATGGTCAATAAAGTTTCATTTGTTAGTACACCTCATGAGATTATCTTGGTATCGAGCAGAAAGGTGTTCATTCTTTTTAGAGTGAAGCTGTATATGCCTAGGCGAAACACTCATGATCCGATCACAAGAACCCTAGCGTAGGGGTATGAGCCATTGTTTCGGGGGTTGTGAGCCATTGTTCGTCTTACATGAGGGACGGAGACATTTCTTGTTGAGTAGACATAGAAATGCTTATGCATTTAACAGATAAACATTTATCTACGCATTATTGCAAGGAAGGGACACAGAGTGGGACGGGGTTAAGACAAGATCATGATGTCATAATTATCTTGCAGCAAAGGTGTGGCGGGCCATTGGCTACACCGATAGTGACGTCGTTTCTCTCTAGCAGCAGAGCGCGCGTGCAGAAGTCTCTCTCAGACTTCCCTATAGGTTCAAAAATGTGTCCCTGTATTTAATTAAATGAAATGTGCAGCCCTGGTGTGTCACTTGGTAACAATAGTGCATAACTGAGTCATAAACATTATGATTAACGCATAACAAAACACAAATGCGTAACATAATTCAGAAAGACTTCGATGGACCACCTGGATTAACACAATGAACCGCTGCTCATTGCACTTTCGAAGATGGTGATCTTGCAAAGTGCAATGTGCGGCATTCCAAATAAACAATGTGATAAACCCAAGCCAAACATGTGCATAACCTCATTAAGAAACACAGACATAACCAATAATATAGAAAGGCTTGAATAAGCCATCGGAATTAACCCAGTGATAAAAACCGGGGCTGCACATTTCAGCTTCGCTGGTTTACCATCTGTACAGGGTGCATGGGCAGTAACTTTTTCTGTTATTGTTTGTTAAGTATTGTATAATGTTGTGCCAGTAAAACACGTTGGGCTAGTTGGTGCAATGTAGTGGTACTGCTTTTTTTGTTGGTTTTTTTCCTAATGTTGTGCCCTTCTTCCTTTTGTAACAACTTTTTTATTCCCCCTTGCATAATACTCCAACCTTGCAGCCTGCGAGGTATATAAATAAATAAGTACATAGGCACGTCATTCATTCATCTGCATACACCTCGCACCATTCCTTGCTCAACAAACGTCACTGCGTTGATGTCTCGCAGCGTGCATCTACATTAACTGCCGTTTGCGTTTCGGTATGGTTTGTGAACAGTGTAATGCATAAAGATTACATGACATTAAGGTTGTGACCTATGCGGTGCATAAGCAAACCTTGCAAAAGATGACAAGTTGGATTGCTGAAAATAAGACAAATTGTATATATCGCAGTTACTTTAACAGCATTTAATTGACCACTTGACAAAAACTTCACTTCGCATAGATTCCAACACGTACACTGAATCTGCAGTTTTCTTTTTTGCTTATTAATGCAGTCGTTACTGCATGGCTACATTGTAGATTTGAAAACAAAATGAAATAAATTTGTTTGTTGCAATATAACAATATGTGTAGATCACTGCGATTGTAACCCCAGAACTTAATACAAACATGCACACTATAGGACGCAGACAAATGTTCAGGACAAATTTCAGAATGTTTGCATCCTGATACTTATGAAAGTGAACGGTTTCATTCCATGGCTGTCAATGAGAGGGAGAGAGAAAACTTAATTGTGTTCGTGGAACAAAAACGCATTGATAAGCTTAGACATATAGTCATTGCTTAACACTTTCGAAATGAATACTTATAGCTTGCTATCAACATTGAAGCAGCCATTCGACAGCAAGAAAAGGAATCAGTTTTTCCAGCTCTGAACATTGAATTGCAGGAAATGCAAGCAGGCATAAAATTCTGCCAATATAATGTTTAGGAATACCAAATTGGAATAAACATTGAGGCTTGCATTTGTACTTTCTCTGGCTGAGCAATCTAGTTTGAAATGACTCCCATAAGCATGTCGTAACAATGTTGATCTAATACAGGTTAAATGCATGACTAGCTTAAGAAATCTGGATGATTGCTATAAATTACAGTGAAGAAACTATAATATCTAATAACATTGATAATAATATAATAATAATAATATTTATTTCCACAAAGGCTAACCGTGAGAGGCGTGCGAGGCTGAGCAGAAAGCTGAAAAATTCTACGGCAAGTGCGCCTGCCGTGGGCCTACGATCCTGCATTATGAATAGCGCGTATTGATATGGTCTTCTTGTTAGAAGTTCCGAGTATACTACCAGCGCGAGACACGGGACAACAAAGTGGACGAGAAGCGTGTCTTTTAGAATGCTATTTTACAACGTACAGGTTTCTACAAAAGTGACGGTAACTGCTCGAAACATTTGATGCGTCGGCTTTTGCGCCTTTAAAAATATTGAGAGGGGGCTCCCATATTTATATTCGCAGCGCAAGCACGGCGATGGACGAACCAGGCAAGCGCTAAGGTTGAATTTCACAACACAATTTTCATTCCACGTCGTAATCACACAGATCGTTTGAGGCTTCGTTCAGGGGCACACGCGGGCGTTCGGGTCAGTGCTTCTTGTTGCGTTTGGCGTAAGAATATGGCTAGGAGCAGGCACCACATATGCGCAATGACAGGCAATATACACGCATCATTTCTCTAGACGCTGACGCCGAGCACGGGCAGCGCGAGGATCTTGTTGGGCTGACACGACGACTTCGTGGCAGCCGAATTCCGAATACTGCATATGCGGTGAGGGTAGCTATATGAACTTGTCGATAGGTCATCTTGCAGATTGTTGTAGCACAGGCAGAACGAAACGGTCATAGAAGGTAGATAAGACAACACACATCGCTGAACCACCTGCGAACAGCTGATTACGTGCGCGATGTCGCACTGAACTACAGAAACCGCCGTCGCGCACCCCAAGACAAATCTGAACTAACGTTTTTAAATGAGTAAACGTACATATTATTTGCTTATAATCAAGAGAAGTCAATAATATTATAGTCTAACATTTTATTCACTACAATAAAAGAATTATGCAGCGTGTGCCACGACACCTGGCACTAAGCAACCCTGGGCGTCGCACCAGTCGCATTGTTGAAATCGCAATCATGTGAAATGAGCCCTCTAAAAATCGCATTGCGACGCGTGCGACAGCACCGATTTTCGTCGTTGCAGTCGCAGCATGTGAAACAGGCTATATCCACAAATGAGGCAGATGCATGGCGACATGGGATAGGACTTTTTTTTTAAGTCAGATAAGCGCAGAGCAAAACTGGTGTTGAAGAAAGACTTAGGAGCATCAATCAAATAAATGCGCGGCTAAACTGCACAAACACCCGTGCCTTAAAACCGAGGACACAGAATGGAGGCAAGGAAAGTTCGCAACAAGTACAGGGCAATTGAACATTATAATGGATAACCAGGGAGCATCAAAAACAAAGTGAGAGAAACACAGGGTAAATGAGATGCATGTAATGGGAACGAAAATACCATTCAGATGTTCAAGCGTGTAAAGGAAGTAATTAGAAGGGAAAATCTGCAAGAAAACACACAGGACAGTACTTTCGTATTTGTTGCTCGAGCTGCTTGCCTAAGGACAAAAGCGTACCGGAGCAAGTATTCGCAATAAGACGATGCATGTGTCGATAGAGAAATCGCGGAAACCCCTCAGCACATCTTAAAGAAATGCCAATGGATTGCTACAGTGAGACTCGTAGGTATAGCGTACACCTTCCAGAAGCGCTTGGACTTAAAGTGGACGAAAGCATCACCTGGTCAGCAGCTGAGATAAGCAAGAGAACTTTAGAGTAACGCTGGAAAAAATCAGGGACGAGGTTCATGCGTCCGTATCCTTTAGACGTACGTAGCGTTGCAAGGTAGATAGATAAGTTTTTAAGAAGATTAAGGTGAAGGTATCACGGCCGCCATCTTGCATGAAGTTCATATTCTGCGATCGCGCGACGCCACTTAGTCATGTTTGGAAAAAGAGGGGGGAAAATCAGCTGTTCGCCGTCGGAGCATGCTGCGGTCTGTCTCTCTGTGTTGTAACGATGCGACAGGTGATCTGCTTTAGGTGATGAAAATGCCCCGCCTTCCCACTTCTTTTCAGAACGTGTGGCGCCTGGCGCCATTGTTGTTTCGTTGCTGCGGGTGGTGGGCCTCTCCCCGCTGATGCTTTCAACAATGACTTGGTCCAACCTTTCTACATGCAAAATGGTCATTGCCGCTGATGGTGGTAAGTGGTTTGTCACGGCCGCTTTTGACGTGGCTTCCACGTGAGGGTCAACCGCTGCTTCGAAAACAGTTTCGATAGACGGCCTGCTGGCTGCGGTGCTCGAGGGGAGCGGCACGGCCATGTCGCCTTCTGATTCAGCGCACGCATCGGATGCGCATTCCAGGTCAAGCTGGAGCACCTGCAGGAGCACTGCTTCACCGACAGCGCCGTCCGCCGCAAGGCCTACCGCCATTGTCGACAGGACACCATCCTGGCATGAGGTACCGATGAGCTTGCTAGCCTCTGCTTCCTATGGTAAAAGCGAGTGGACTGACCAAGTATCGACGCTCACCTCCCGTGGCCGCAATCAATCACGCGCAAAAAATCCGGAGTCTCCCCACTATGGCATGCCTCATAATCAGAGTACGGTTTCGGCACGTAAAACACAGTAATGTCTTGAGATCGTGACTATCGGATTGTGGTGAAGTCATCCCAGTGCGGAAGCCTAATGTTTCCTTGCTTGCCAAGAAAAATATGTGGCAGGATAGATCGCATTACACCTCAGAAATCACCTCCTGGTTTGTTATCAGGCTTCAGTTCCACTGCATAAATCATGCAGTGTTTGCGCTCGCTCCTTTGTAAAGAACTTATTTTACTTTTTTAAAAATGTTTATGCTGCTGATGGGAAAACGAGGCCTTTGGGTTTTTCCAAAGCTGGCGAAAATTCTGGTGGCGCGGCCCACCCACGCGTCCGCGTCTTAAAAGCGAACTTTCTTCGTTGCGACCTCGCCCGGTCTTTCAGGTCTCAAATTTACCCTATGGGCTTCGCTGAGGAAGCCAGACCATAACCTGGCGCTAAATCCGGTCGAGGAAGTAGGTTAGCTAGCGGCAGCCTGCCACTCCATTGTGGCGTCTCGCCACTAATGAACAAAACGTTGCCTCGTAAATAGAGCCTCCTCTTCCACTACCGAGCGTGCGAAGGTACACTGCGTACATAACTACCAAGCTTCAATGCTCGTAAGTGGCACTGCTAATTTCTACGACGCGTTTGCTATACGTATGTTAGTTGCTGAGGTGGAAGCTAAACAAGCCGTTTGATTTTAAATGCGACAGCAATTATATGGACACTGAAAGTGTGTTCGCTCCGTCAGCACCGTCATGGACGTTCTGTCGTGGTATCGACGGCGCATGCGCAGCTGCGCTTTAATGGTTGGCTATCTAGAGACGTGCAGTGTGTTTGGCTGCAAAAACACGATCAAGACCAGGTGGGCACACCGTCGAATTCCGGTTAATTAGCTCCGCAGGGTAGACAGTGCAGCGTTTTGTATAGAGCTACTAGCACGAAGGTCGTGAACACGGACACAATACAGCATCCCTGCATATTAACTCCTCGAATGTTTCGGGCACCCGCCCCCCCCCCCCATGCCTTGAAAATGAATACAAGCCGGCCTTCCGTATTCCGCTACTGCAATCAATGTCGTGGGCACACATGATGGCGTCGCTGCTTATCGAACGTGTGACGGTTTCGCGCGAGCGATAACAAGCGACGTCCAATCACGTGGTCGCGTAGCTTATGACGACATGTCCAGAAGCAGTTGTGAGCGATATCAAGGGCACTGCTTATGGTAGTTGCGATTGAAGCGCGACTAGGGGAGTTGGGGACAAACACTATTGATAAAAACATCTTTTGAAATAAACAGACATGAAAAACTTTGTTTGTTTTGTGTGTCAAACAAAATTTCACCCTTAACTATTTTTAAATATAGATGCGATGAGCAAAGGCCAGACCAGCGAAATTTATTTTGTTATGAAAAAAAATATATTTTTTGTTAGCGCCCCTGGTAGAAAAACAAGGGCGGTCATACCGCTGCGGTAAAAGACACTCTTGTAAAGTTGGCCTACTACAAATGGAACACGCCCCCCCCCCCCCCCCGTCAGTTGTTTTGGTGCTGGTTCCTCCTTTCGTGCTACGAATTTCGGTGGTGTGAATTTTGCGCGGTGTCAGGTGTGTTGCATCGTGGTTCAAAGTGCTGAGGGAATTGTTTTCGCGTGAAATGATTACAAAACACCGGACATGTGTCGAACTTCAGCGGTCCTCGTGCAACTGCTGTAACTGCCTGCTGCGACTGGGCACCCGAGCTGCACCTGAAGTAAACCAGATTACACAAGGCTTGCGACCAAGCGACTAGTTTGCCCACAAGCGTGAGACATCAGCTCGCTCGTAAATATTTCATTCTTTTCCAATGACATGTTGCATGCGATTGATTGATTGATTGATTGATTGATTGATTGATTGATTGATTGATTGATTGATTGATTGATTGATTGATTTGTCGCAGCTGCCGTGTTACTTTCTATCACAGCATTTTCAAACGCACAACAGGCTGCACGCTATGGACAACGCCAGATTGCGTACTAAGTTACGTCTGCGCCAAGGTTCAGGCAGACGCGTCGTTCCTGCGACGTGAAAGAATGCTAAAATATGAAGTGTTTTAAGTAGCTCGAAACCGACATCACTCCTTTTGAAAAACCGTAAAACTGTATCAACCGGAGGATGCATCCCCCTCCTTCCACCATAAGCATAAATCTAGATCACTCTCACCTGTGTGCCGGCAAAAAAATAAAGAGCATCTATTTATGAGAGATACATACTCACAGTTTGGGCTGCTTTCAGTTATTATGAGATATAAGCGAAGCAAAAATTAGGCTCTGATGTTTGAGGAAGGACTAAATTTATATTCTCGCTGTTAAGGTAAATTACGGTATCTTCGTAGGTTCGCTATAGTCATGCTAATATTGAGGGAGTTGCGCATCAATATGTTGATCACGCACTGTGATGGTTATGCGCAAGGATTTCGGCAGCGCCTTGTGCTGACGCATATCTTTTTCATCGCCATAGTTGGTGTGGCCTGTGTTAAAGAAAGTATAATTCTTCTTTCATGATTTTGAGCCAATAAAAATCCACCGTTGACTTAAATTCGGCCATAAAAAGGAGATTATTTCGTTTCAACGCAGACTACTAGCAACGTGAAGCATCGCGTAGTCCTTACCTGAGAAGCGATAAAATAATTTGGATACATAAGGTATACATGGCCGGCTGTGCTTAACTTGCTGTAAAAAAATATTACTTAAGGGCCAAGTTAAATGGCCAAGGTAACGGACATGCAGAGTAGTAATTCTCACAGCCAAACCAAGGTGGAACAAAACAACGTGCAAGTATAACTTATTTTCCATCATACATGATTACTAATTTCATAAAGCTTTAGATTTAAAAAGCCGGCATCAGCCTAAAGCACCCATCGAGTGGAGCTTAATATTCTTAGTGCCTAGTTCGCACCAAGCTCGTGTCGAGTTGCAGAATGTTCAAAAATACCGCACCAATCGCAACCGTAGAAAAAGCAACCGAATTTCAAGTCAATAACAAATGTGACATCACTTATATTTTCACCGGATATGGCGTCACTTTCTTTCGCACCGGAAGTGTTCCCTACTCGCACAGTTGGTGCTAAGACGTACAGACCGTTGATGAACTGCCATTTTCTGAACGCATGGGCTTCAATGAAAGCTTCGTTACCACGCGTACACTTGGGTTCGAACAACAGGGAGCACGCGGCCCCAAACTTCTGGTCACGTGCTTGATGAATCTACAACACTGAAAAAAAAAACGCGTGCTTTAATAGAGCATGCAAACCATCCTAAAACGCGCGATTTTCTATAGCATGAGCTTTGCATGCGCGCGATGGATGCTTTCATGAAGTGTTACTGACTGCAGACGGCTAAAAGGTAGTTTATTTCAATTTCAGTGTCCTAAAATGAAATCCACCCTGGCGTCGTAGTGGCTAGTGCGCTGCGCTATTAAGTCCAAGGGCGCGGCATCAGATCCCGGCCTCGGCGACCTCATTTCAGTGGTGTCGAAATGCAAATACCCCGTGTACCGTGCAACCAGTGCCCGTTAAGGAACCCTGGGGGATCAAAGTTAATTCGGAGTACGCAACTACGGCATGCCTCGTAATGATATTGTGGATTTGGCATGTAAAAACCAAGAAATGTTTCTTTGAGGTCCTGAAAATAGAACGTAGCTGCCTTCTCCGGACTCGTCATAATAGCCATCCCGAAAACGTCTCTCTGGAGAACAAAATAGTGCGACGTTGAGGACTCTGATGCAACATTTTCACGACTGCACGTGCGTTTTATGAAACGCGGAATGCAGACGCATGTACGCGCCGCCTACCCAACCGTGGTGTCGACCAACGTAGGCGCCCGTGTGAAATTGAGCAAACGAGAGACGAGTCTTTTGTCGCCCGCACTTTGGAGCTTCACGTAAACACTGTGACGTCGGTCACGCAGGGCTTGCCTCACTCGAAGGTTACCCACCCCTGCTAGAGGGAATCTCGAAACCGGGAACTGTGTGATGGAGGTCACGTGATAATAAATTACTGGGAACGAAATCATGCATGCACCGGCTCCTCTTATGGTTCCCTAAATGGTGCGTATTACCTAACAGAAAAAAAAATCACTCGGGTAATTCGGTATTTGTACTTCGTTAGGTTGTGTAAATGTTCAGAAAGAATCTGTTCAATATCGTTAAGTCGAATCAGCGTCACTAAACTGCTAAGTGAACCATTGCCTAGATTTCCCCTCTGCAAACTCTACTGCCAGTCTCGTCGCCATCAGGAGGGCGCGTCTATGGGGGTATGAGCCATTGATTAAGGGGGTGTGAGCCATTCGACTGTTGCTTTATCGATGGGGCGGACACGTATAGTTCGTACACCCGAAGAACAACGTGCGTACGAGGAGCGCCCGAGGGAACAGAAACGAGAATGCACACGGTGCCGGCGCGATACGACCACCGATGAAGAACGTTCCCGCGATGCGGAACGAAAACGAAGATCGCCAGCCCGGGCACCTCCGAACGAGCAACGACGCCAGACTCGCAACGCAATACGGCGGGGGAGCTATCGGACTGGCCGAGCTGACGACTTCAAAGATGCAGTGCCATGTTGCGACGAGAATTTTGGATTTAATTGCGAAGTGTGCGACGCTCTGTGGTTCTAGAACGACCTGACGAGGATCGGAAATGTACGAGACGTGACTAATCGGGACCGTGCACTACAAGTACTGCCTCGTACGTCACCAGAGGTTACCGGCGACGTGGCCGATTTCAAGGTGTGCGGGATGCGCAAGGAATTTCCGCTGGGAGGTGTGGTGCCCCAGAACTCGACCACGAACGCATACGTTTGCCCTCGGATTACGGAGCCTCTGCCGAATCTGAATGCACTAGAGGCACTTTGCTTTTCGTTTGAGATCTTTGACTGTCGCCAGCTTTCGCTGCCATTACAACGTCACTGAGTGGAATGGTTGACATTTTCTTTCTTTTATACGCAATGAAATCCAGTATGGCGCAAAATCTGCCTCTCGTCGTTTCATCGGTTTCATTGTGCATAATGAGCGTGTACACGTCATTCTGAGGTTTCGACTGTTCGCGGTTACCGTGACGTTATGTGACAGTACGTAAATTATAGGCGCGGCCAAAATTTGTTTGACCGATTGCAGAAGCCCGACAACGGAAGTAGAATAGGAAGAGGTTAGAATAGTTTTACCTTTTAGCGCCCATGCACGATTGCAAAGTGCCTTCCACAGCGATACTAAAATATTCGCCGACCCTTACAATACTCGCGAATGCGAAATTAGACCGTAGCTGCATACGCATTTTCATTACGAGATATAATGGCTGGCGCGGACGAAACGTCTCATGCGGCTCATTGCAAACGGAGCGATGTGCGGCGCGACTGCCTCGCTAATCGGCAGATCGCGAGAGGCAGCGCGTGGGCAACGCGTGGACACGATTCACAGCAGCCGCCGCAGACAGACCCCCGCTAATGCAGCGCTTTGTTTCCACACAGACAGCGCGCGCTACTCAGGCGCCATCTCGCAGCCATCGTCGCCACAAAGCCCATCTTGCACGGCACTACGCTTTATTTCTAACGCTGTCTCCTCCGCTTTCCGCCTCATGGTTCCGCTGCACCCTTTCCCAATTTCCTCCTAGCGCTCTCTTCGCTATGGCAGGCTTTCGGCTCCCGCTGCACTCCGCGTTCGCCTTCATCGTTCGCTGTGCTCGTTCACTCGGTTACGAGGGACAACGCCGACGCTCGCCGCATAAACGGTCGCCTAAGAGCTGCGAGTTAAAACATATCAGAGATTGCAACGGGGCGCGGCACGATGTGTTTTGTGAGCAGAAATGATGCGTGTTCAAAGCATGGGGAAGCAGTATTGCTTTGCAGAGCTTAGCGTTTGTAACAAACCACATTAAAGGCATCGAACACCAATTTTAAAGCACTCTTCTTCTTAACGCGATTGAAAGCCCATGTGAAGTATCTACACCTGTAGCAGTTCATTTAGATATCGTGTACAAACATTTAAGGCGCAATTTCTTTATGTAGAATATACCTTGTACTTATTATGGTACTGACGCGGGCAAAAGTTTTAATATCAATGCAATCAGCACGTGACAGAAACTGAGCAATTCAAGACACGCGCTGGTTAGGCGGATAAATAGCTGTTTTATAAAAGGCTGCGATTGTGGCCTAAAAACTGCCGCAATAACATTTCATTAAGGTTGAGATTCACTATGTTTGTCTGGTGCGCAAAATTTTCTGCTGGTAACATATGAAACGGTCTAAAATATGGTAGCCTTGACACTTTGGGGGCCCGGAAGCACATCAGGTGCAAGCGAGCAGGCAGAGCAAAGCCATCCCGATTTTTAAATTTTTTTTCTTACTGAGAGGCAATCATCGCAAGATGGGAACATGGACACACATGCGTGTCCGACCAATGGAACAATCGACTATCGGGGAAGTTTTGTGGCGTTAACGCCGCGGCGCTGACATACCCACCCCCTTTCCCCGAAGTCGAGCCGGCCACTTCGCATCGCCTCCCGCGAGTGATAGCAGCTCGAATTAAACGGACTGTAAACCGGAAATTTTCTGAACAACAAAAATAGTATGGGAAAGCCTAATGATGGGGATCTTCGGCAAGACCTGCCAGCAAAAGGCTGGTGGTCAGAAGCGTAAAAGTTTATCATGCTCTGTTTCGGTGTCCGAGTGGCCAATTCCTAACCCCGACCCCCACTGTCTGCGCACGCATGCGTTGTCATCTTCTGGTCCACTCAGCGGCGGACAGAGAAAGTTCTTTGTGGCCCCGCTGCTGTAACAGCACCTTCGGGGGACAGGCACTTCTGATATGACATCCACGCGAAGCGACCTTAAAGGCTGAAAACATGCTTAGCTTTGTCGCCGCAACTAAGTGAAGAAACGAAATCTCCGAAGTCTTGGCAATCATGTAAAATGAACTCCACAAAAGCAGAAAAGTGTTCCCGCTTTGTTATTTCTGATACCTTCTACTTGTTTCAAGTGCAAATTTGCTATTGAAATATGTACCAAACTCTTAGCAAAGGGGAAAATCCGTCGGGGCACTGCTAGATTTAGATCGTGCCTGCCTGTCTATTCTAAAAGCAATATTTTTTTGAAATCGTCAATATTCATACACGGGGTGCTGAATACTACTTTTGTATGTGTTTACAGCAGGCTCAAGCTTTCTGGGTCCTTGACAAAGTTTTTCACGGCCCAGCGGTTTCACATCCTGCAAATGCTGTCCTTGACATCGTCAAGCACGAGGTATCGTCGCACGTGCTTCCAGCAGTCCTCGATCAGGTCATCCAGCTGCATGCGCTCGTCGCTCGGCGGTGGATGGCAAATGACTCGCTCCCTGACCACTCCTGCGGCCCGCATAAATCCGTCCATGCTTTCGGTTCTTTTCAGGCGGTCTCGCACCAAGACCGTGAGCTCTGCTTTGCCGATACGGGCCTTCATGGCAACCTCGTCCAGTAGGGCAGGATACCGGGAAACTCGCTCCAGGGCTCCGGTGACGTACCTGCACGTGACCAGTGCTGCCTTTGGAGTAACTGAAATGTTTGCATGGAGTAGCGGGGTGTATACGGCTTTAAGCTTGTCTACGGGATGTTACCGGTAGTTTGCGCACCTGTTGCATTCAGTGCAAATTGCGAGTGTTCAGTTGTGAAGCCGAGGCTCGGATGATGGCAAAAAGAAAGCTATAGGCAGGTCAACTTTCGATGGCATAAAAAAATGCCGCACTGCTGAGGAGAAGACGGCCGTGTCTATAAAAGAACAAAAGCGGGTGGCTGATATCATAGCTGGCTCGAAAAGGAAAGAGTGTGGTTTGGGTCGGTCATGTGACAGCGTAAAACAGATAGATGTCCGGTAGTCTGTTAGAGCGAGAAAAGGGGTATCTAGAAGAAGCTCTGACGAATGGGGTTGATGATTAGATGTGATCTTGAAATAAAGTTTGCACACATGCCATAGAAACGGCTAACGAAGACCTAGGGAACTACTGATCACTGGCGGAATCCATTTACCGTGTAGTGAACCTGAGGAAGAAGTTCCCATTTATTACGGTTTAAAGCTTGGAGCAAAAAAAATAGCACTATAGGCTCATTCCTCGGTGCGTTAGCTATATCACGTTACTTGTGAGAGCAGGCTCAGATATGAGCACTGTTGAAGTGATGCTGCAAGTGTCGCCAGAATTGTCCATTCTCATCGGAAATACACTAACTTACTTTTTTAAACTTTCTTATGAGCCCCCGTCTTTCGCAAATAAGGAAAAAAAAACTCTCCGAGAGAAAATGACGGCAATGATAATCAACAAACAAGTACCATAACTTTTGTATCTAACTTAAGCTACTACGCTCTTCAAGATCGAGCTTTCAGGATGCTATTTTCTACCTGCGGTACCTTGTGTATTGTAGGTGCCTGTGCAAAGAATTCCGTAGGACTTATCATAATAAGTATACACTTTCACTTGGTGTGCATAGAGTGTACACAGAATTATTATTCACAGGTTAAACGCAAACAATCAACGTATTCAAATTTTCCACGGTAAACAGATTTTAATAGACAGAAAAGTGGACATACGTCTGCAAGGAAACCCTGCATGGCGACAATATTCAGGAAACAGTGCTCCGAATGAGGGGTCCCCATGTATTACAGCTTGAAACCAGTGCCCGAGGTTCGTTATGCTTATTTGAAATTCAAAGCACGCCGATTGCGCACAGGTCTTTGAGAGGAAAACGACAACCGCATATACGCGAATAATTTTGGTGATAAACATTCCTTAATACAAGATTTGGCTCGAAGCCAAATTCAGTTCCTTAGTTCAAGCGCGTGTAGAACGCATAACGACCATAAGATAACTGCTGAACAGATTGGAAATAAGTTTGTCACATGTAACATAGAATAAATTCTTGTGACAGCAGAAAAATTATTCCCCTTAGGACCTAAAATATTTTGCATGAAATGCTGAAAACAGCAAATAGGAAAAAAAACAATCATGAAGAACTCATCACGATGACCATGTTAATGCGATTGCACTTAAACGATAGCGGTATCTATCACACAGCTTTTATATATTGCTCTGAACACATCATGACACGGAATTGTTATTTGGCGCAGGTTACTGTCCCAAACAATGCGTTGCCTAAGTTTTCCATCGTTTTCAGGTGTAACTCTGACACTCGGTAGATGCTCTAATACCCGGAGCGGCAAAAATTGAACGGTTTACCCTAAAATCTCATATGTACCTTTAAAAATGTAACTTTTGTACGTGTCTTTAGTGGTACTTCTCGAAGGGTCTCTGCTTCAGCTGCCTTTGAACGGGATACCGTTTACTAAAGGGGTGCGTTTTTTAGGGCCTACAGTGTAGCTAAATGTTTTTTTTTCCTAATGGGCGCCGTATGCAGGTCACGTTGTGAGCGCTATTTGGCTAAGCAAGGTGGCAGATTCAGGAGATGTGGCTGAGAGAAAACGGAAATGATTCTACCGCACTGAGAACGGGACGACACAGTTTCTAACGCAAAGCGCTACGTCGTTTACCTCGTATACCTACCTGTCGCAATCTGAAGCCTGCTTTATTCGAGCAGCTCGTGCGACCAGACCCGAGTTTCGCAGCGTCGCCTCTCGCACAGCCAGCCAGTCACCTGCGGCATCGGCCTCCACGCTAGCCCTGCAATCCACTTCCAGCAACGTGCAGTTGTCCGCAATGCCCTTCGACAGTCTTCGCACAAAGGCGGTGGTGTCTCTCGCGGTCTCGTTCGTAAGGACTACCGAGCTGATGCTCCGGCTTCGTTTAAGTACGTCCGCCAAGCCCTCCATGTCTCGACTGGTCAGGCATCGATGGTAAAGTGTCAGCTTCCTCAAGCTCTTGTTTCGAGACAGGGATTCTCGCACGACCGACCACCCCGGATTAGCGCCGCCGGCCGCGACCAGTTGGGCCTCGCACAGAACGATCAGCTCGAGCTCTCGCAGCACCGTCGTGGATTTTAAATATTCGGCCAGTGGCATAAAGAGTCGCCGGTTGCCGCAGCCTACGGGGATGCTCAACTTCGTCACGTGCTCACAGCTTGGAAGTAGATGCAAAGCGACACCCAAGAAGTCGTTGGGTTCCAACCGGGTGAAATGAATCGCCCGGAATGCTTTGCAGCGTATCAAGTCCACGTCGGCGTTGTACTTGTAGGTTCCGATAGAAACTCTTTTGTCGGAGCCAGTTGTCGTGAGCATCGAGCAGACTGGTCGTAGCAGTTCACCGTGAAACCGTGCGTCGATGTGGACCTTCTTTAGATTCCCTTTTTGCGGCAGCGCCGTGATAAATGTGGCCCATTGTGATGGGTGGAATATCTGCAGTGGAAGGCCCACTTCTTCCAGTGTATCATTTTGAATGACTCCGCGGACCCAGCGGCCGTAAACGTCGTGCAGCTCAGGCACGCGTGTGGCGGCGGTCGATAAGGTCAAGTTGCGTATTACGCGATTTTCGCTGATCACCCCGGCAACCAACTCCGCGATTTCTTCGTCTCCGGTCAACACGTCGATGGAGAGCTTCTCGATACTTCTACTTTTCAGCACACCTTCAAGAATAGCCCTTTGGGTTACCTTATTCACCACCCCGTGAATTGTAACTGCATTTAGAAACGTAGTCATGCCAAGGTATTCGACTAAGGCGCGTGGGTAGTACTCGCATTCGAATTCGCAAATCTGCAAGTCTAGTTTTTTGAGCGCGGATTTGCTGAAGAATTCTCTGACGAAAGTCTCCGCTGCCGGTTCTCTTATCGAAAAGCCGTGTAGATGTAGGCTCTCCAGAGACGATGAAGCCCGCTGAAGCGCCGACAGCGCTGCTACAAATTCTTCCGTGAAACCCTCGTGCCATAATTTGGCCTTGCAGTGAAGTGTTTTTATGTTTGCCAAACTGGGTATCAATGCACAAACGGGACTTAATGCCTCCCATTCCTGGATTTGTAGTTTCACGGTCTTGATCCCTGAATTATGACGAAGAGCCTCCAGTACGTAGAAGTCTGGGTTTGTCTCAATGGAGAGCTTGAGGTCGACGGAACCAATGCAGTGATGAGTCCTGAGCAACCATCGAAGAGGGTCCTGGTTCTGCGGCGGCTGACGTAAGTGAACATTACCAGTAAAATTCACTAGGCACAGCTGGCCAGACATGTCTGCCTGTTCTCGCAGTTCAAAGTGGGATGCCAGAAGCAGCTTGTTCCAGGTCAAAAGCTTGTCGGCGATCTGGCATGTTTGGTTTTCGGCTCCCGTACAAGGTACGCAGTGGTCGGTGAGGTCACCTTCGAACCCGATCGTGTCGGTGTTCATGCCGGTCTGTTGAATGCTGTTTGAGGTCATACCTGGGTAGCCAGCAAAGTCTGGCAGGACTGTCACGGAGGCTTCGGAGTTCGCCACAGCAACTGCGTATATATTACGAAAAGAAGTGGCGAAAAGAATATTCCAATCATTGGGAAGTTTTTCCTCCCCTTTTTACCCACAATTTTCACATTTGTACATCTCACTTTTCTCGCTGCGTTAACTTCTCGCATAGTGCATTCTTGACGTCGCGGTTCGTTGCCTGTTCACACTGGCGCCATTCAGATGGCGAGTGAACGCAAAAAGCATTTTCGTGTTTACATTTACCTGCACATTTCTTAGTTAAAGAGCAACATATTTTATGTGCTGAGCTGGCTTTGATGCAAAGAAATGCTGATGAAAGCGAGGGAAACTTGCCACAAAGCTTATAGCTGGTTCACTAATATTGTGGAGCGAATAAGCAACTGTGGATTGCCGAATTATGGGTTAAGTGAGCAATTATTTACTTTACGAAGTATTGCCTCCCATTACATTTCATTGTTCGTTTCTCTACAAATGCACTCTCAATACCTTGCAAAAATCTTGAACACTTAATCCAGTTTTTCTTGATGGGGCACTGTTTTGGGTGTTCCAGGCTTAAGGAGCCTCAGGTAGGCTAAACTAATCTGCGAACCCCCGAACGGCACATCTTTTTTCTCGTGTTTTGCTTTCTCCCGCCAAACCCTGCCCCTTTATTTAATACCTAAAGGCTACAGCTTTGAAATGTCTCGCAAGAATGGTTAAAAGAGATGCGGCGACGGCTGCTTCTGGCATTGCACAACCTAACAATCGTTGAAGTGAGCATTAAGCTAAACCATCAGAGGTGGGTGCTTTTCAAGAGGGGTTCGCCATTGCCGCTCTTGCAAAGATGTAAGCGATCAAGACTGTAAGCCGCGACTTGGGGGGATCAAAACTCTAACCAGAAAGAAGGACAGAATATCTCGCGTGCTATCGGAAACCCTTATCATGGAGAGAGGCGGCAAATATGCCTCAGCGCCACGTCAGTCTACCAGCGGGCCGGTGAATTTAGAACATTAAACAAAAGGCCACAATATGAATTCTGCTCACCGCAATCTACGGTTTTTCGTGTGTGTATTCGGATTTTTTCCAGCAATCATGAATGCGCATCTGCTAGGTGCCTTCCTTATTGATAAATGTCACACGTATCTGTTTCAACAAACGTGGTTGGAGTCAGAGCCCATCCTATCATATCTTTCTTTGTCATCGCCAAGGAATGTAGCGCTGCATTACATTCTTTGACTCGTGGACTCCCATATAAATACGCGAGAACCGAGAAATTCGCTTTTACAGAAATCACTGCACTGGTGATGTCGGCGTTTGGCGCATTTAAGTGAGAATGGTAAAATCCTATGACTGCAGGAAAGCAAATTTTGATTGAGGGTGTCAAATAAAACATGGTCCTAAATTGTCAAAATGAAAAAGAAAAAACAACTTGTGTGCGGAGATTCTTACTCAGCAATAAAAAATTATTCAGCTCTATAGACTGCACATAATATTTAATCTAAATCGGACAGGATTGTAATACATATCGCTTCAAAACAGGACACTAATTTTTGTGACCATTTGCTCAACACTTCTAAACATTGCAATAGTTCCACGTAAATTGTAAATTCAGATATTATGGGCGCTACAACGTAAAGCTGTTCAATCTATTTCTATTGAAATGATGCGATAAGCTAAACACAATTGCTCAAACATTCCTGAGCCACCCCTACTTTGCTTTTATGGCATGCAACGTCACATAAACCGCGAACAACTCAACTGATACCTCTCCACGATTACTATGCACGATTAGACCAGAGGAGCGAAAAATAATTATTTCAGATTCAACGCATTTTTCGCAATTAGCCATTCGCTATTGGTGAAAAGCTTCCTGGCTGCGCGTACTTGAACCGCCTATCACGCGACGCCACAATACAGCGAAAAACTAACGTCTGCGCACAAAAAATGCATTGATATGCCGAATAAAACTGAAATTTTCTGTCAGAGTAGCTTGAGGTTGCTCCGTTCTTAAAGGAATAGAAGGTGGCGGCCCCGCGATTTCTCCGACCATGGCTACTTTGAGCTGCCTGAGAAAATGGATCGAATTGCGCATAGTAAAAGTTCTCGCGTCTCTTTGCCAACTTGTCTTCACTGAGGATCTCGTTTAGTGGCATTTTTTTGGCATTCCATTGTACGCCGTCGCTATTTTGACCAGCCACATAAATCTAAGCAAGGGAAAGCGGGCACCACCTTAGCCATTCGGTCATCTACTTTCACTGCTCTAGCTCGGCCCCAACAAAACCTTCTATACAGTGCTTCGTGCTCCTTGCCTCTTGAGATCAGGAAAGCCTGTCAATGTAGGTAATGCCATTCACTTTGGAACTAAACAAAAGTAACCTTCTCTGAACAAGGAAGGTGTTTGACTGGGCTGTCCATAAAGCGCGGCGAGTCACCACCTGATGCTCGCGTTGGCGGTTACGTAAACTAGGCGTCAAGAGATTGGAATTAAAATAGATTTGAACAGTTTTACGTCATAGGGTCCTGTATTTGTCCGCTTCAGACGACATAACAAACGCAATTTACAGAACCACAATGTTCGGGCACGTTTGAGGATTTGTTAACTTCGCGTTTCCATAATTGTAAAGATTACCAATTTACAACAGCGTTTGCTCAAATGTCCATGCCCTGACTTAAACTTTAGCTCTTGATGCAGTCACTATAAATTACATTTTTTTTCTTCAAATGCAACAACCTTTATTCAAATATGTCCAGTTGTAGTCTCATAAAATTCTGTGTGTTTCACATTTATGTGAAGAGACAGAGACGCCACCGAATGAGTAATTTTTGTTGTTGTTTGTGTTGTTACTTCATTTGCCATACTTCTTTTTTTTCTGAACCAGAATCAGTCGTTCGTTCGCGCGGGTGTGAAATATTTCTGCCAAAAAATACCGGTTCCGCAGCCTAAGTCATAGGTTACCAGGAGAGCCTTTTTATCTTTCTACAGTAGGCAACTAAGGGCAGTTAGAAACGCTCCGAAAAAAAGACATTGCCAAATTATTCCATTTTAGCGGGTTTGTCAGCGTCTGTTTAATAGCAACTGAAGTGAAGCAAGTGAAGTGAAAAGCAAGTGAAGCCCCAACGGCAGCCTCAATATCACACGGAGAAGGTTGTTTACTTGGAAGCGCCAGAACTGCGTCCTGCTCTGACGCAGAGTAAATCGCTTTTGGTTCAAAGCCTACAAGCTGAAATTTAATCGATGAAGATGACGAAAGGAAAAAACGTCTTTCAGAAACGTCGCTTCCGCGTCAATCGATAAGCATATATGTATATATCGATAAATGAATACGAGAAATTCCAAAAGTACCAAACGTCCTCTTGCCAACGCAACGCATGTGGTTCGCGCATCGCTCTGTGGTCCTCGGTGTCCTTGAGCGAGTACCCGCACTGGCGGAGGTACTCGCTTCACAGCGTGCCCAAGCCTGGCCTGCTCGGCGTGCTTTTTTTGTTTCAACGCATCTTTCTCACCATCACTGAGTGGTCGCCTATAGGTACCACGGGGACAACCGAAGTGGCCACACCTATACTCACCATAGGCAACTTGCTGTAATGCGCCGTTGTGTATAGGCAAACGGCGGTCACGAAGCTGGGACTTGTAACTACGAATGCTGTTCACGCGTTCCGTTCCCGCACGATTTCCATAGCGGAATCTGGCGAGCGCATACGAGCTGTGGCTTCGTTCTGCCGAAGCGCGAGCTGTCGCGAGGAACAACGACGGTGAAGAAGCACGGGACGCACGTGCGGAAAAATGTTTCGAAAAGCCCGGCTCGCTCTGGAACGAGGCAAGTATGCGTACTGTCGGTGCCTTATACTAGGGCACAGCCTCGCTGCTGTGCTCGCGTTTCAGGGCTGCCGTGCTAATGCTTAGGACACCACGCGGCTGTACACAGTAAAATAATTTACACCCTAAAAATTGAACAAGGGTGTAAATGTGTCTACTACTCCTACCCTAAGGGTGTTATCGATATGACGAACACCCTAAGGTTGCGAGTCATAGACATATTTACGCCCTTTTTCACTTTTTAGGGTGTAAATTACTTTACTGTGTACTCGACGACACCTGGTTCGACTGCTCAATCGGGTGCACATTATCTTAATTTTATAGGAAAGAGACGGGACAGGAACCTACCTGTTCTCCGTTTCATACTCAGCGTGCAACGCCGTGGAAAACTAACGCAAGAACTTCGATAGTCTAACCCACGGTATTCAGAAATGCATCATACATTGAATCCCGGGTGCTTGACTTGACCCTGCGTGAACATGCCGAAGACACTCACTGCATTTACCTCGGCGCGTTCACGACAGGCGTCCATTAGAATAAGTTAAGCACGAGCTTCAATTCGAGATGCACTTCTGAACGAGATAGTAAATGTACAACTCCCGGAATTTCGAAGGTGAACGTTGATGGTTTGCGCGTGTTCCCACGAGCCGAGCTCCTGGAGGTGCGTGAAACGCCGCGATGGGCTGCAAATTAAATGAAAGAAGGAACACCGAAAAGAAAGACAACGAAACGCAAAATGATCTGAGACAATGCAATAACTGTTGTAAAACATACTACGCATTCAATTCTAAGGTTATAAACTTTATTTACGCTCAGCATTAGGTGAAAAAAAGAGGAATCGCGTGTGATTGCTGTTCGAACGCAGCTACTGCGAGAAGCATGGCTAGCTAGCGTCCACGGCTTTGCAGGCTGTGTGTGAAACGGAGTACGCAATGTGGCGTGAAATACAAGGTAGTTGTGGGGCCTACCCTGTTTCGATATTCCCTTCAATGTTTTCACCAACAAGCTGCTGGTGGTGGTGGTGGGAAAACTTTATGAGTTATTGAGAGGGGAGAGGGGAGTAAGAAAAAGGATAAGGTGGGAGGGAAGCGGTTGGGCGGGTCCCTATTCCAGGACAACAGTGATCCTGGCTACTCTCTCCGCCTGGTGCAAGAGGTCCCTTTGGGCCCCCAGCCCCGTCCAGGCGAGGAGGGTCTGCCACAGCTCCCTATTGTAGGTAAGCATCTCAGGCGAGTTCGCTTCTCATGGTCTATTTGTACCATCCCACGTCGCATGTGGCAGCGACGGCGACGCACCGCACCCTGGACAAGCACCGGCATTTATTGTGGGATTCAAGTGGTCTGCTCTTCACAAGTTGGGATAGGTGTGCGTCTGTATTCTTCTGTATGCGCGGGCTTCTTGTACCCCAGTTGCCGATGCGGCGAGAGGGGGGGGGGGCAAGGCGCTCTCTCGTGCGACGTTGGTGTTCGAGGATGTCTCGGGCTGTAAGTGGACTGTCTTGGAAAGGGCTATGGTTCTCCTCTCGGTTTGTGCGTTCAAGAGCTAGGGAGTGTGCCCTCTCATTGCCTGGGATGCCCTCGTGCCCAGGACACCATATGATTGCATGTTCTTTTTGGAGTACATCGCCTAAGATTCTCTTGCGATTCGTGGCAATCTGCCTTGCATGTACATTCTGCATGCTTCTTGAGAGTCGGAGATAACCAGCGCCGAGTGCCTGGCGGTGTCGGTGTGTTCGATTGCCATCGCGATTGCTGAAGCTTCAGCAGTGGCTGTGCATGTTGTGTTTATTGAGGCCGTTATTTCGGCTCTTTTCTGCTGCGTGTTGCGAACTGCTACTGTGACGTGTCCTCTAGAAGTCCGAGCGGCGTCCATGTATTGCCCTTTTGTTTATTCCCAAAGCTTTTGATAAGTTGCTTGGCTCGGGCTTGTCTTCGGCCTTTGTGGTATTCGGGATTCATGTCCAAATCCACCAGATACCATTCCTGATGTGGCCTGGTATCTGGTGGATTTGGTCAATACAATGTTGCGGTTTCACCGAATGTCTTAGTCCAGTCAGTAGTTGTTGTCTGGCTTGTGTGTGACACGGGCGCTCTGTCTGATTTATTATAACCGCTGCCTTGAGCTCTTCAAAGGTGCTGTTAACTCCTGTGTCGCGTAGTCTTTCATTTCCGGTGTTCACCGGTAATCCAAGCGCCACCTTGTACGCGCACCGTATGGTCTGGTCCATCATCTTGATTTCTGTGCGATTTAGGTTTTCATAGGGTAGAGCATATGTTATCCGGCTGATGACAAAAGCTTGAACGAGTCGTATCGTTTCGCTTTCGTATAGGCATCTCCGTTTCTTTGCGATTCTTCCTATTAGTCTCGCTATTTTCTTCGTTGTCACTATCAGGGTCGCGATAGTGTGATCCGCTCGCCTGTTGCTTTGGATCCAGAGGCCCAAGACACGAACCTTGGTGTTTTCTGGAAGCATTCAGTTTTCTAGTTGGAGGTGTAGGTTTGGCTTGTTACGGTAGTTTCGTCCATGGACTCTGATCCATTCGGATTTTTCTGGTGCACAGGCCATGCCGTGTTCTGCCACGAAGTGTTGGACGGTGTTGATGGCTTCTTGTAGGGTGCATTCCTTGTGGCCTAACGATCCTTTGTGCATCCATAAGGAGATATCATCCGCATAGAGCGCGAATTTGAGATCTTGGATTTGATGCAACTTTCTCGCCAATTTTTTCATGCCAATGTTAAACAATAATGGAGAGAGTATAGCTTCCTGTGGAGTTCCTTTGTTGGGGAGAAGGAGGTTGGGTGATCGCACATCTTCTAAACCTGTCGTGGCAGTCCTACAAGTTAAGAATGATTTGACGTAGTCAAAAATTCTCTTTCCGCATCCCATTTCTTCTATTTCCTCCATGATGAAATTATGGGACATAGTGTCGAATGCGCTCTTTAAGTCCAACGCCACCACTATGTTTTCTTCACCAGTCACCACGTTGTTTGTTACTTCGTCTCTTAGCCTATTGAAAACATCCCCTGTTGAAAGAAGTTTGCGGACACCGTACATGTACAGCGATAGGAGGTTGTGACTTTCGATATATTCTGTTAATCTGGTGAGTATCACTTTTTCAAACAGCTTCCCAAGACATGACGTAAGTGAGATTGGTCTCAGGTTCTGAATAGTTTTCTGTTTTCCCAGTTTATGGATTAGGATTATGCTCGCTTCCTTCCACTCCTGTGGAATGGTACCAGATTCCCATATGCCCTTGTTGAAGTAGTCGACTAGTCGTTCTAGTTGCTCATTGCTGAGGTTGCGCAACATCGCCTTGGTGATGCTGTCCCCTCCGGGTGCTGTGTTTCGTCTGAAGTCCTGTGCCGCTGCATACAGTTCCGCAACCAAAGCGGGCTCATTGAGAGGTTTGTTTGCCGGCCCTTTCTAGCTGAGAGATTCGACGATATCGCCTCCTGTTTTAATGCATTTGTCCCACAGCGCTTCGATCAGTTCATCGGGGTCACCTTTGTATTCACCTACAAGGGTGCGTATCGTTCTCACTGTTGCCGTCTTTGTAGAGTCCGGGGCTATTATGCTACGTAAGATAGCCCATGTCTTAGCGGTGGATAACGTCCCTCTCAGTGAATCGCGAAATTTGGAGCCAATTTTCCGCTTGCAGCTCTCTGGCAAACCCATTGGCTTGCTCAGTTAGCGTTGCTATACTTGCCCTCAATTTTCTTTTCAGTCTTTGAGTTTTCTTGGTTAAGCTGCGCCGGCCCTCCCACAGGTGCAGCAGATGTGGGTCAACTGCAGCTGTTTTCGCGTTAATGGATATGTTTCGTGTTGGGGCTTCGTTTGCGACTTTGAGTTCCTTTGCCCAGTCCTCAGCTGTGTTGGGGGGTGTTGTGGACATTGGATATTTCCTGTACGCCGTCCACTTTGTGATTCTGGCCTGCTTTGGTGGAAGTTTGAGGCGGGGTGTGGTCATTGAATAGTTAGTAACATAGTGGTCACTTCCGAAATTTTCGTCTAAATTTCTCCATTGCCCATCCAATATGTTTAGCGTGAAGGTTAGGTCGGGTCAGGTATCCCCGCGCACGCTATTTCCTAATCTAGTAGGTGTTAGTGGGAGAGTTCCTAGTTCTAGATCATATTTGTCTGTAATTTCTTTCAGGCTTCCACGCATTCTTCCAGGTGGCGTTTAAGTGCGGGGATCTCCAGATTAAGTTCTTCTAAGCTTTGCATGAGTTGCCTATTTTCTAATACGTTCTTTTGGTATTCTGAGTTCGATGTTATGGGAGCCGTGGTACGAACCATCCCGGCCCAGCTCACTATGTTGTCGGTGGGTTCCTTCTTCCTTGCTGGAGTGGGAGATCTTTGCCTGGATCCTATAAGAATGGGCTGGTGGTTGGAAGGGGGGTGGTCTGAAGTGTCAGAGTCCTTATGTCGCCTTCGTCACTCTCTTGATCGGGATCGCTGTCCTCGTGGCGAAGCCGCTTGTAGGTATTCTTGTCGCTTTATAGGCGGCCATCCGTCATCGTCCGTTTCACCCATGTCGTACCACCATGGCCTTGGTACAGGCTCCTTGATTGGAGTTTTGAGTAGTCTGGAGGAAGACTGCCTATGCGTTTCGTTGTACTACCGTGGCTGTTTCTACCGTTTCTTGCAGTCCTTCGAACCGGCCAGATGTTCCTTTCCACAAGTGCATCAAGTGGGTTTACATTCGTTCTCTGGCTCTGCCTCCTTAGTGCCGCACTTGCTGCCTACTGAGGTACGGGGTTGAGGGCACACGCCCATCCTGTGGCCTGTTTGTATGCAGGCGTTGCAGAATTGTGCGGTGTTCTTGCATGGGTAACAGGGAATTTCTCCTCCCGTGTAGTAGACAAAGCGTGGTATCATGGGGCCATAGAAAGTAATGACCGCTGTCTTTGTTTCCCCGAGCATACGCGCTCATAGTATTTCCATTCCTTGCGTTCTGATGCGCAGGTTGGCTGGTAGTGTTTCCGGACTCGTGTGCGGTGCCAATCCGTGCACTGCACCTCTCTCTGTTTCTTGTCCGGCCGTCACGTAAGCATTTACTGCGTGTTGTTTGCTGTTGATAACGAGCGTCGTTATCTTCCTGACTATATCTGCTACCTCTTGTTTGGGGGTAGATATGATAACGATGTTTGATCCTGTCTTTAGTCGTAAAAGGAAGTGTTCCCCTCTCATCTTCCTTTGTGTGGCCACGGTGACCGCTTCGGAAATCTGCGGAGCCATCACGTCATTATTTGGTAGCCCTTGATGTGGTCGGACTATTATTTTGAAGTCTTCCTTTGGTAACGGAGGTAGTCTGTTGGCTCGTGGCTTTTTCTTCATCGGCGGTTTCTTGGCTGGTCCGCGGTGCTGGCTCGACGAGTCGTCGGCACCCCCTGCTCCCATGGATTTTCTTCCAACTCTTGCGAGAGCCTTCTTCTGGCGAACAGTTAACACCGTTTGCCAGTCTCCTTCATTCTCCTCCTCTTGCCCGACGCGTGTGACGGGCATATCGGTGTCTTGTAGGATGATACTATCCCCTTCGTCGGTGCCTCTGTACTCTATTTGTTCCCGGTCCAGGTCCGAGAGCATCGCTCCTTCTTTTAGTGGTTCGTGCGAGCTTGAAGCTTCAATGTAGTTTGGTTTAGGCGTGCTCGTCGTAGCGTTTGTCGCCCCCGTGGGCGTCGCAGCTCCGGACGCAGCCGGCGTCGCCATCTGCGGTGGCAGCGCGCACGGCGTCTCCCGCGAAGCAGCCAGCAATCCGCACACGTGTGGCTGGCGCGTCCCGGCCCGTATTTACGAAAAGACGAAGGGCTCACCGCTAACACTGGTATGTGCAGAGTCCTTAGATGTTCCCGAATCACGTATTCCACACGACATTCAGCACACAATAGGAAAAACTGGTCAAAAGATGCAAAACCACGGAGCTCCATGCAGAGCCCACCACTCTGCTATAGGCTCCACATCGGCATTCCAACAACCTGCTTTCTCGCATTCCTGAGGTGACTACCGCTGCAGGATAACTTCACAAGACAGACAAAAACGTTTCCCACAGTAATAATGCCCTGACAACAACGCGTCGCCTCTGCTGCGGGTTAAGTTAAAGCAGTACACCTATTTGAGCTGTGTTAAGTGAAAAGTGCATTCATTACTCACCGAGGCAGCTACCACGATCGGGCCAACCAGGTCACACCATTCAGGGCTAGCTGCGGCGATGTTCTGCTTCTTGGCAGTGTTGATGATGATACCTTCTGCAATGGCACAAACCATCCTAGAGAGATGTTTCCTATGGAGCGTGTGGCTCCTACCCACTGGAAGCGTTTGGCCAGAAAATTAGATGATCACGCGTTTCGCTTTCCCGTGCTAATACTGTCCTCCTCTTAGAGCGCCACTCTTAGGTACTCGATCCTGTGTTGAGCGTCAGCGTCGCTCTGCGTAACCGCGCGAACGCGCTCGTACCACTGTTTGCGCGTTCGCCGTCGTATTCTTCCACAGGTGACTCTGATGTCGCTCACCCCGCAAGCGTTCCCATACTGTCCCCCCCCCCCCTCCTCCTCTGCCGAGGCACTGGCGACAGTGGCCCACTGCCACTCGGTGCGGTATTTTCAGTCTCAAACTCTTTGCCCCAATACATCGCGAAATGAAAAGACGTATCGCGCTCTGCTCACATTTCGCATTAGGGAGTATCCTAATCGTGGGACTTTATTTGTGTGTAAACAGAGCAAGAGCAACATGCGGACGAAGACGCGTAGTGCTTAGAGCTTACCGCAGTGATTTCCGGGATGAGGATCCAAAAGACGCGCGCAATTAATTAGCGAAGCAGCCCACTGTTAATGGGAGCGGTGTTCGCGTGTCAATGGGCCATAGGTAGTCCCGTCTCATGAAGAAATGTTACTCTTCGAAGAAGGAAGCACGCGCAGCGGACGCCAGCGATCGATCAGCTTTTTGTGTGACGCTTTGAATTTTCGTTTCGCGTAAACATTTTTTCGTGTAATGTCGTGTACGCGTGTGCAAAGAAGTCGTACGCGCCAATAAATATGTCAGTTGCAAGCCCACGCTTGTGCCTTCTCCTTTCCGCCCCCGTGTTGCCTTTTGCTCTGTGAAGGAGACGCGGGGGGACTTTTATTTCATAGTGACTGGGAATAACTTCACAAGGTTCATTCCTGGCTCCGACGCATGCTGTGTCGCTGGTGGTCATTTTTTGCCGACCATGCATATTACGGCACACCGACCATAATAACCACTGCCTTCCGCTGGCTGATTCCAAGACATGCCTGCAAATTTCGCCGCCTTATCATACTACCTATTTTGAAGGTGAGAACTTTTTAGGATAGGAAGAAAAAAAATTGAGCAAAATCGGTGAAGGAAACATTCCTTGATGTCGGCACGGTAACACATCCAGCTATGCTCTGTTGCGATCACAATTATATGGACGCTGTCGGCGTTACCGTGAGCCTCCGCATATTTATTTTTCTTTATTGCAGGCTTTGACGGTATACACAAACAATACACTAAAGAGAAAACGCTTTAGCAAGGATATTTAGATCTTTGTGCTGTATATGATAGTTTACGTAGCCATACTTTTCCTATCACTAAAGTTGGTCGCACAAGATCTTACATTCTCGACAAAATTCTTCCTCAGGATTTCGAGAATGACAGCGCAAAAACAAATGTAATAAAACATGGCAGTGCCAGCGGATGCTTTTTATCTTAAATATTTTGAAACTAATAAATAATTAATATGTTAAACTATCATAGTTCAAAGTTCAAAGTGATGTAATTTTAGTTGCGTGGTTCTTTTAGGCTGCAATTTCTCCGGAATCGGCCCACGAAAGAGGTTTCAAATATACTCGATAAAGAAATATAGGGATAAGTTGCAAAAACAGATTTTTCCTTTACCAAATAAACATAAAGGAAACTGTCCAACACGTCAGGATTTCAACAGAGCACAACACCTCGACCACCTAACCGTGAGGCCACGGGTGCCTGCCGGTTATGTGGTTATTATTGTTATTATTATTATTATTATTATTATTATTATTATTATTATTATTATTATTATTATTATTATTATTATTATTATTATTATTATTATTATTATTATTATTATTATTATTATTATTATTATTACACGCGAAAGAAGAATTACGTTTTGAAGTTTGAGGAAGTACTATATCCAGATTCGCGCTGCTACAGCTACTTCCGGTGTGTTCGTACATTCGCTATAGTCACACTAATATTGAGGAAGTTGCGCATCAATATGTTGATCACGCATTGTGATTGTTATGCGCATGCATTTTGTGAGCGCCTTGTGCTGACGCACATCTTTTTTCGTCGCCATAGTTGGTGTGGCCTGTGTTCCACAAAGTATAATTATTCTATCTTGATTTTGAGCCAATAAAACTCCAATGTTGACTTAAATTCGGGCATAAAAAGGAAATTATTTCGTTTCAACGCAGACTACTAGCAATCTGAACCATCGCGTGGTCCGTAACTGAGAAACAACGAAATAATGTGGATACATAAGGCATACTTGTCCGGCTGTGCTTAACTTGCTGTAAAAAATAATCTTTAAGGGCCATGGTAATTGGCGAAGGTAACGAATACGCAGAGTACTAATTCTCCCAGCGAAACCAAGGTGGAATAAGATTACGTGCAAGTATAAGTTATTTCCCATCATACATGATGCCGAATTTCATAAAGCTTTAGATTTAAAAAGCCGGCATCGACTTGACGCACCCATCGAGTGGACCTCAATATTCTTAGTGCCTAGTTCGCACCAAGCGCGTGTCGAGTTGGAGAATGTTTAAAAATACCGTCCTAATCGCAACGCCTGAAAAAAAAAATCAAATTTCAACTCAATAACGAAAGTGAAATCACCCTTCTTTTTTTATTGTATATGGCGTCACTTTTTTTTTTCACCGGAAGTGTTCCCTTCTCGCTGTTAGGGTTGGCGTCTGACACGACGTGGCGACAGGAATTTCGCCGGACCTTCTACCAGGATTCGTCGAAATGAGGGTTGACCTCTCCTGCGATGCTTAACGTCAGGCACCTTGCGCACAAAGGGCCTTCTACCAGGATTCGTCGAAATGAGGGTTGACCTCTCCTGCGATGCTTAACGTCAGGCACCTTGCGCACAAAGGGCCTTCTACCAGGATTCGTCGAAATGAGGGTTGACCTCTCCTGCGATGCTTAACGTCAGGCACCTTGCGCACAAAGGGCCTTCTACCAGGATTCGTCGAAAGGAGGCTTGACTTCTCCTGCGATGCTTAACGTCAGGCACCTTGCGCACAATGGCCTTCTACCCGGATTCGTTGAAATGAGGGTTGACTTCTCCTTTCCTTGCTCGGTAATGCAGGAGGAGGGGCCCTCTCTCTGTGCCTGTCACGTGACATCAACGGAAGCAAGATTCCGCTCACACTTGTAGAGAGCCTATTTAAGGGGCTCCGAAATGTACTTTTATATACTTCATGCTTTTCTTATTTTCTTTAAACTACCTTTGAATAAACCGTGCAATTTTCGCACTAGCAAATACTCTCGCCCTTGCTCGGTCGCAATGGTCTAGAGGATGCCTGCAGCCCGCCGACAACGCCACGATACCCAATAAGTAATGTCGATCGAGCTTCGATAGGCAGGCGCCGCTACTTCTCGGCAGCAGTACGGTACGCTACCCTGGAGTACGCAACAAACTGGTGGCAGCGGTGGGACACGGAATCATGGAGACCCCAACTTGGACGACAACTACGAGATCGTAGCCTCTTCGTCCTGGCGACAACGTTCGGAAGGAAGGTGTCTGGATCATGACTGCATATGGTGAGTGCACGGCTTTTCTTCACTGAGATATCACTTGGCTTTTACTTATTTTTTGGAAAGTACATAGCAGTGATTTTGCTTTAAACCGTTGATGGAAGTTTGAGTACGTCAAGGTTGTATAGAGTGAAGGTTTAGCAGCACTAAGGGCAGCCATGAACTTGAAGGCACTAAAGAAGCCGGAATTGTTGAGCTTGGCCAAAGATTTGGGCCTCCAAATTGCCTAATCAAAGAGAAAGCCGGAGATCATTGAGGCGATCGAAGCGACCGGGGCAGATGACGAGGAACTGACGGAATGCCTAGACAGCACTGAAGAGAAAGAGGAAGAGCGTAAGCGCCTAGAGGAAAAAGAAGAGCGCGAGCGCGCCACACGTGAGGCCAAAGAAGAGCGCGACCGTGTTGCACGCGACGCACAAGAAATGACGCGCCTAGAGATTGAGCTTCTGAAAGCACAAAATAGCGAAAGACCTAGCACAGAGGCACGTGAAAGCGAGCGCAGAATGACAGACCTAATGGCGCCCTACGCAGTAGAAGGGGACGTAGGTCTTTTTCTGGTACAGTTCGAGCGCACGTGTGAGAAGGCGAAATTCGCGAGAAACACATGGCCGCAACGCTTGCTTACGTTACTGCCACGGGAGGTAGCTGATATTATCTCCCGCATGGGGAAAGAAGAAGCAGAGGACATCGATGAAGTCAAAGCAAATCTGCTTAAAAAGTATAGATTATCAGCTGAAGCATTCAGGCGAAAGTTCAGGGAAGTCGAGAAGACCAAGAGTGAGTCATATTCAGATTTTGCATACACCTTGGAGGTAAACCTGAAGGAATGGCTCAGAGAAGAGGGTGCACTCGGCGATGCCGAAAAAACAATGCAGTGCGCTGCTTTAGAACAGTTCTATCGCCGGCTGCGAGTAAACATCAAGCATTGGGTTCAGGATAAGCCAGGCGTAGACACTATCACTAGAGCGGCCAATCTCGCTGAGGAGTACGTAACCCGCCGTGCATTCGAAGGCAACGAAGCTCCTAAGAAGGAGGTGTATAAATACAGACCCGACAAGCCAGAGCGATGGTCGAAGTCAAGTCAGTATAAATCTAAGGAAAGGTCAGATTCAGTGAAAAGTAGTGACGAGAACACCAAGGGAAGGGAGGAGTCACCCGAACAGAGGGCAGAAAGGCAAAAGAAAAAGGCTTTCGAGGTCAAGAAACCAATAGTTTGGTACAACTCCCAGCAAACTGGGCATATCTCCGTGGGATGAAGAAATCCCAAACTAGTATTGATGTCGCTAAGTAGTAACGCAGAAAATCTGAGCTTGCTAGAACCATACATTCAAGACCTCGTGGTGAACGGCAAACCATGTAGAGTGCTTCACGACTCGGCAGCCACAATGGACGTAGTGCATCCGTCGTACGTAGAGGAAGGCCAGTTCACGGGAGAATGGGCTTCGATAAGGCAAGCCGTAGAGGCCTCGAGTGTTTGTCTCCCGGTGGCCAAAATTCGTACTGAAGGCCCTTTCGGAGTACTGGACACTAAAGCCGCCATCTCGTCACATCTTCCGCCGCAGTATCCGTATTTGTTTTCTAAGAAATCAGAGTATTTGCTACGACGCCAGGGAATCAGGTTTAGTGAGGGAACAGTGCAAGCCCTAATTCGTTCCAAGGCAGCGTACGAATGTCCAGTGGTGGAGAAAACACGTTTGACAGCTGATCCGTCAACCAGTACTGAACAGGACAGCCCTATAGGGGATGAGGCGGAAAGTACGCCAGCTAATGAAAAAAACCAGGAAAGCAGCGGAGCCTGAAATGTCGCGAGAGGCAGAATGTAGGAGAAAGTTGTTAAACGTAAGCCCTGCCACAATGATTGCTGAGCAGGAAATGCGTAAAGCACAAAACAATGCTGAGCATTACTATGACGGATGGCTCGCACGCGACGCTTTGAAGTTGGGGAAAAGCCAATGATCGTGAAACCCTCTTTCAATAACCAATCTGATGAGTTGCCTGTCAACTTTCCAGAGTTAACAGTAGTGACGGAGACAAAAGACATTGACGTGACCATTGATAAGTCAGTAGAACAGGCGGAGTTGAATCCCAATCAAAGGGCCGAACTGAGGGAACTCGTGCTTGAATTTAAAGACGTATTTTTAGACACACTGGGCAGGACACTGCGATCGTTCCCGATATCGAGTTATAACCTCGTCGGACCCAGTTCGTTCGAAAGCTTATCGCGTTTCGCCTTGTCAACGTGAAGTCATGACCGCTGAAATAAACAAGATGTTAGAGCTAGGTGTAAGCGAGCCAGGAGAGAGTGATTATACCTCACCTCTTATCTTGTTTGAGGTCCCAGAAAAAGAGCCGCGGCCATGCATCGACTACCGCAGGCTCAATTTAATCACGAAGGACCAGACTTATCCAATACCGCATATCGAAGAAAGGCTTGAGAAAGTGAGCAGTGGTAATTTCATCTCTACGCTCGATTTATTCAGAGGGTATTGGCAGGTTCTGTTGACCGAGAGGGCAAGCAGGCTTGCAGCGTTTATTTCCCCGATAGGAACCTCTCGTCCGAAAGTCCTGAGTTTTGGATTGAAGAATGCGCCATATTGCTTCTCTAGCCTTACGGACCAGGTGCAACGAGGAATGGGGGACTTTGCACTTCCCTATCTCGATGACATAGCTATCTTTTCTTCATCGTGAGCGAACCATATGCAACACCTGCGAACCGTGTTGTGTCGTCTACGAGAGGCCAACTTAACTGTTAAGGCTCCCAAATGCCAATTAGGGCTCGCGGAAGTAGCTTATCTAGGTCATCTAATAGGGCAAGGCAATAGTCGGCCTTCCGAGGTTAAACTGACCGCAATAGACAACTTCTCGTAAACACGCACCAAGCGGGACATCACATCATTCCTTGGCTTGGCGGGTTATTACCAAAGATATATCCCGTGGTATTCCGAGACTGCGAGTCCTTTACCGGATGCTATCAGAAACACAGAACCACAAACGGTAAAGTGGGATAACACAAAAGAAAAGGCTTTTAGTATGCTGAAGAACGCACTAACGAGTCAGCCAGTGTTGAACGCGCCCGACTACTCTAAGCCATTCATTCTTCAGTGTGATGCCAGTGACAAGGGTATGTATGGGGGTGGTGCTCTGTCAAAAGAAAGATGACGAGAACTAACATCCTGTACTGTACGCCAGTAGAAAACTTTCAGTTCGCGAGGAAGCATACAGTGCATCAGAAAAGGAATGCGCCTGCGTAGTTTGGCTGGTACAGAAGCTAGCTTGCTATATCGCTGGCTCAAGATTCACCATAGAGATTGATCACTGTCCCCTCACATGGCTGCAGTCCATGTCTACGAAAAACGGTCGTCTTTTGCGCTGGAGCTTGGCTCTTCAACAGTACACCTTCGATATTCGCTACAAGAAGGGTAAGCTTAACGGCAATGCCGACGGTTTAAGTCGTTGCCTCTAGAGTATCGAAAGCCTCATGGTCATCCGGGTTTCCATGGCATTTTTTTCCGTTCGTTCATACGTTTTCCAAATTCATGTTTTTCCGAAATGAAGCCGATTGTTAGCTATTTTAATAACCACGTCGTAACGCTTTCAAGAAATGGCTGTTTTTAGTGTTGAGGGGGGGAGGACGCGCTCAGGGAATGGGAAAGGTGAAGCGGGTTTTCTTTTTTTTAAAAAAGCCGGGTGTGTCTCGGGGGAGGCTGGCCTTGTGCTCGCTGCTTTGTGGTTGTGGGTCCGGCACTGTTCTGGGGTAATTGCTTGCCCACGCAGGAGACGAAAAGTTGGGAGACCTGCTTGAAAGACAAATTTCACTGGACCGGACCAGGGAGAAAAGTCACCAGTGCGCCACGAGGACGGATGACCACTCCCAGGAATTTACCTACTACGAACTAAGGGTTCGTGACCTCTACGGGGAATTCTGATACCTAAACGCCGATCCCTCGTACAGCGGCTGCTGGCCCCTACACTTCGGGATCTTCCTCCCACGCCGGAGATGCTGTTAGGGTTGGCGTCTGACACCACGTGGCAACAGGAATTTCGCCCGACCTTCTACCAGGATTCGTCCAAATGAGGGTTGACTTCTCCTGCGATGGTTAACGTCAGGCACCTTGCGCACAAAGGGCCTTCTACCAGGATTCGTCGAAATGAGGGTTGACTTCTCCTTTCCTTGCTCGATAATGCAGGAGGAGGGGCCCTCTCTCTGTGCCTGTCACGTGACATCGACGGAAGCAAGATCCCGCTCACACTTGTAGAGAGCCTATTGAAGGGGCTCCGAAATGTACTTTTATATACTACATGCTTTTCTTATTTTCTTTCAAGTACCTTTGAATAAACGGTGCAAGTCTCGCCCTTGCTCGGTCGCCATGGTCTACCGGATGCCTGCAGCCCGCCGACATTGCCATGCTACCCAATAAGTATAGTCGGTCGAGCTTCGATAGGTAGGCGCCGCTACTTCTCGGCAGCAGTACGGTACGCTACCCTGGAGTACGCAACATCGCACAGTTGGTGCTAAGACGCATAGACCGTTAATGAACTGCCATTTTCTGAACGCATGGGCTTCTATGAAAGCTTCGTTAGCACGCGTACATTTGGGTTCCAACAACAGGGACCATGAGGCCCCAAACATATGGTCATGTGCTTGATGAATCTACTACACCGGAAGAAAACGCCTGGATTTAATGGAGCATTGAAACCGTCCTAAAACGTGCGATGTTGTATAGCATGAGCTTTGCATGCGTATGGTGGACGCTTTCATGAAGTAGTACAGACAGCCTACAGCTAAAAGGTAATTTACATCAATTTCAATGACCTGATATGAAATCCAACATGCGGTCATAGTGGCTAGGGCGTTGCGCTACTAAGTCCAAGGGCACGCGGCATTAAAATCCCAGCCTTGGCGACCTCATTTCAGCGGGGCTAAAATGCAAATACGCCCATGTACCGTGCATCCAGTGCGCATTAAAGAACACCGGGTGGCCAAAGTTAATCCGGAGTACGCAACTACGGCATGCCTCGTAATTATATAACGGTTTCCGAATGTAAAAACTTAGAAATGCTTGTTGTTGTTTTTTTTTGTCTTTGATGTCCTGAAACATAGCTGCCTTCTCCAGACAGGTTACCATAGCCATTCCGAAAACGTCACTCTGGAAAGGAAAATAGTGTGACGTTAATGACGCTGATGCGACAAAATCTTCACGACTGTACGTGCGTTTTGTGAAACGCGATATGCAGATGTATATATCTATAGGTGCGCACGTCCCACTCAACCGTGTCGTCGAACAACGTGGGCGCCCGTGTGAAATCGAGCAGACGACCGACGAGTCTGTTGTCGCCCGCACTTTAGTGCTTCACGTGAACTCTGTGACGTCGGTCACGCATGACTTGCCTCCCTCTAAAGTTATCCACCCATGCTGGAGGGAATCTCAAAATCGAGAACTGTATGAGAATAAATTACTGGGGACGAAGTCATGCGAATACCGGCTTCTGTTATGGTTCCCTAAATGGTGTGTATTACCTAATAGAACAAGAAACAATCACTCGTTAATGCGGTATTTTCGCTGCGTTAAGTTGTCTCAATGTTCGGAAAGACCCTGTTCAATATATTTAAGACTAATCAGCGCAACTAAGCTGCTAAATTAACCATCGCCTAAAATTCCCCCCTGCAAATTCTACCACCAGTCTCGTCGCCATCGGGAGTGCGCGTCTACGGGGGTGTGAGCCAATGATTAATTGGTTGCGCGCCATTCGACAGCTGCGTTATCGATGTGGCGGACGCGTAAAGTTCGTACACCCGAAGAACAACATGCGTACAAGGAGCGCCGGAGGGTGCAGAACGAGAATGTAAACGGCGCCACGGCAAAACGACCACCGACGAAGAACGTTCCCGCGATGCTGAACGAAAACGACAATCGCGAGCACGGGCACCTCCGAACGAGCAACGACACCAGCCTTGCAACGCAATACGGCGGCAGAAGTACCGGATGGCGTGAAAGACTCCAAAGAAGAGAATGCCAAGTTCCGCGGAGACTTTCTAGTAGAACATTTCGGATTTGGTTCTATAATGACCTCACAAGCAGTGGAAATGCACCAGAGGTGACTAATCGGACCCGTGCGCTACAAGTACTCCCTCGTACGTCACCAGTCGTTCCCGGCGACGTGGCCGACTTCAAGGTGGGCGGGACGCGCAAGGAATCTCTGCTGGGAGGTGTGGTGCCCCAGTACTCGACCGCGAACGGACACGTGTGCCCTCGGATTCCGTACCATCTGCCGAAACTGAACGCGATGTAGAGGCACTTTGCTTTTTGTTTGCGAGCTTTGACTGTCGTCAGCTTTCGCTGCCCTTCCATCTTCACCGAGTGGAATGGTTGTCATTTTTTTTCTTTTATGAGCAATGAAATCCATTATGGCGCAAAATTTGAAATTTTTGTCGTTTCTTCATTTCATTGTGCACATATATATATAATGAGCGTGTACACGTCATTGTGAGATTTGGACTGTTCGTGGTTACCGTGACATTATGTGACAAATACGCAAACTATGGGTGCGGCCAAAATTTGTTTGAGCGATTGCAGAGGCCTAACGACGGAAGTGGAATAGAAACAAATTAGAATAATTATTAATAAATAATTATTAATAATAATAAGCACCGAAGCGAAATCGCCTTCCACAGCCTTACTAAAAATTCACCGGTTATTACGATACTGCCTAATGCGATATTAGAGCGTACCTGCATACGTATTTTCATTTCGAGATATAATGGCTGGCGCGGACAAAGCGTCTCGTGCGGCTCGTTGCAGACGGAGCGATGTGTGGCGCGACTGCCTCGCTAATCGGCAGATCGCGAGAGGCGGCGCGTGGGCAACGCGTGGACACGATTCAGAGCAGCCGCCGCAGACAGACCTCCGCTCATGCAGCGCTTTGTTTCCAAACGGACAACGCGAGCTACTCTGGCGCCATCTCGTTGCCATTGTCGCCACAAAGCCCGTCTTTCGAGGCACTACGCTTTATTTCTCCCGCTCTTTCCGCCTCACGGTTGCGCTGCATACCCTTCTCCACTGTCCTCTTTGCCCCCTCTTCGCTATGGCAGGCTTTCGGCTCCAGCTTAGCTTCGCGTTTTCTTTCATTCCTCGCTGTGCTCGTTCACTCGGTTACGAGGCACAACGCCGATGCTCGCAGCAGAAACGATCGCCTAAGAGCTGCGCTGGAAAACAAACCATTTGATTGCAACGGGGCGAGGCCCGTCGTGTTTGGCGAGCAGAAATGATGCGTAATCAAAGCATGGAGACAGTATTTGTCTCCAGAGCACCGCGTTTGTAACAAACCACTTCAAAAGCACCGAACACCAATTTAAAGCGCCCATTTTCTTGACGCGATAGAAAGCCCATGTGAAGTATCTATACCTGCAGCAGTTCATTAGGATAAGGTGTGCAAACTTTTAACGCGCAATTTCTTTATGTAGAATATACCTTGTACTTATTATGTACTGTCGCGAGCAACATTTTTATTATCGATGCACGCAGTACGTGATCACAACTGAGCAATTCAAGACACCTGATGGTTAGGCGGATAAATAGCTATTTTATAAAAGGCTGCGATTGTGGCCTAAAAGCTGCCGCAATAACATTTTAGTAAGGTAGAGATTCACAGCGTTTCTCTGCTGTGCAAAATTTTCTGCTGGTAACATAACAAGTGGTCTACACCATGGTTGCCTTGACATTTTGTGGTGCCGGAATTACTTCCGGTGCAAGCAAGCAGGGAAAGCATAGTCTTCCCGATTTTCTTTTGTTGCTGAAAGGCAATCATCGCAAGGTGGGGATATGGACACCACTTGCGTATGCGACCCATGGAACAATCGGCAATAGACCATCGGGGAAGTTTCGTGGAGCTAGCGCCGAGGCGAAGACGTATCCCCCGTCTCCCTTCCTCTGAGGTCCAGCCAGCCACTTCGAATCGACTCACGCGAGTTATTGGAGCTCGAATTAAGTGGAGTGTCAAGCGGAAATTTTGTCAACAACAAAAATTGTATAGGCAAGCTTCATGATGGGGATCTTCGGCAAGACCTGCCAGCAAGAGGCTGGGCACCCGAAGAATAAGAGTTTGTCAGGCTTTGTTTCACTATCCGAGTGGTTAAGTGCTCATCCCTTCTCCTCCCATTCTCTGCCCAGACCTACGTAGTGATCCCCTGGTCCACTCAGCGCGGACACAGAAAGTGTCTTAAGGCCACGCTGTTGTGCTTGCACCTTCAGGAGACAAGCAGCTCTCATATGGCATCCACGCGAAGCAAACCTAAAGACTGGAAACATGCTTAGCTTTGTCGCCGCAACTAAGTGAAGAAACACAATCTCTGAAATCTCGGCAATTGTGCAAAACGAACTCAACAACAGCACAAAAGTGTTCCAGCTTCGTTATTTCTGAAACCTTGTACATGTTTCAAACGCACATTTGCTATGGAATTTGTACCATACCTTTAGCAAAGAGGAAAATCCGTCGGGGCACTGGTACATTTAGTTCGTGCCTGCCTGTGTATTCTAATAGCAATATTTTTTTTGAAATGGTCAATATTCACACACGGGGTGCTCAATACTACTTTTGTCAGAGGCTACAGTAGGCTCAGGTTCTCTGGATCCCTGACAAAGTTTTTCACGGCCCAGAGGTTTCACTTCCTGCAAATGCTGTCCTTGACATCGTCAATCACGAGGTATCGTCGCACGTGCCTCCAGCAGTCTTCGATCAGGTCATCCAGCTGCATGCGGTCGTCGCTCGGCGATGGATGGCAAACGACTCGCTCCCTGGCCACTCCGACGGCCCGCATAAATCCGTCCATGCTTTCGGTTCTTTTCAGGCGGTCTCGCACCAAGACTGTGAGCTCTGCTTTGTCGATACGGGCCTTCATGGCAACCTCGTCCAGTAGGGCAGGATACCGGGAAACTCGCTCCAGGGCTCCGGTGACGTACCTGCACGTGACCAGTGGTGCCTTTGGAGAAACTTAAATGTTTGCATGGAGTAGCGTGGTGTATACGTCTTTCAGCTAATCTACGGGATGTTACCGGTAGTTTGCGCAACGGTTGCATTCGGTCCATATTGCGAGTGTTCAGTTGTGAAGCCGAGGCTCGCATGATGGCAAAGAGCACGCTAAGGGCAGCTCAACTTTCCACGGAACAAAAAAAGAAAAATGCCGCACTGCTGAGCGAGAAGACGGGGGTGTCCATAAAAGAACAAAAGAGGGTGGCTAATAATACAGCTGGCTCGATCAGGAAAGAGTGCGAACAGGAAAAAGTGTGGGGTTTGGGTCGGTCGTGTCACGCGTAGAATAGATAGATATCCGGTAGTCCTTCACAGTGAGAAAAAGGGTACCTGGAGGTAGCTCTGACGTATGGGGTGGATGATTAGAAGTTATCATGAAATAAAGTTTGGAGACATGCCATAGAAATGGCCAACGAAAGCATGGGAAACTACTGATCACTGGCGGAATCAATCCATTCACCGTGCAGTAAACCTAAGGAAGAAGTTACCATTTATACCGGATGAAACTTTGGAGCAAAAAAAAATAGCACTAGGCTCATTCCTCGGCGCGTTACTTTTGTCACGTTACTTGTGAAAGCAGGCTCAGATATGAGCACTGTTGAAGCGCTGTTGCAACTGTCACCAGAATTGTCCGCTCACATCGGAAATACACTGACTTACTTGTTTGAAAGCTCTTATCAGGCCGCGTCATTCGCAAATAAGGGGGAAAGGCCGCTCCGAGAGAAAACTACGGCAATGATAACCAAAAAACAGGTACCATCACTTTTATATCTTACCTTAAGTTACTGCGCTCTTAAAAGTCGAGCTCTGAGGATGCGATATTATACCTGCTGGAGTTATCATAATAAGTATACACTTTAACTTTGCGCGCATAGAGTGCACACAGAATGAATACACGCAAGTGAAACGCAAACAATCAATGCATTCAAAATTTCCATTGTAAATGTATTTTCATAGACAGTAAATTGAACATACGTCTGCAAGGAAACCCTGCATGGCGACATTATTTAGGAAACAGTGCCTCAAATGGGGGGGTCCCCCAGTATTACGGTTTGAAACAAGTGCCAGAGTTTTGCTATGCTTGTTTGAAATTCAAAGCAAGCCGATAGCGCACAGGTCTTTCAGAGTAAAACGACAACCGCATATACGCGAATAATTTCGGTGATAAAATTCCTTAAAAGAAGATTTAGCTCGAAGCCAAATTCAGCTCCTTAGTTCAAGTGCGTGTAGAACGCAGAACGGCCATTAGATAACTGCTGAAGAGACTGGAAATAAGTTTGTCACATGTAACATGGAATAAATTCTTGCGACTGCAGGAAAATTATTCCCCTTTGGACCTAAAATATTTTGCATGAAATTCTGAATATAGGAAATAGGAAAAAGAACAGAATCATGAAGAACTCACCACGATGATCACGTTATTGCGATGCACTTAAACGATAGCTCTATCTATCACACAGCTTTTATATATTGGTCTGAACACGTCATGACACGGTATTATTACTTGGCGCAGGTTACTCTCCCAAACACTGTGTTGCCTAAGTTTTCCATCGTTTTCATGTGTAACTCTGGCACTCGGTAGATGCTTTAATACCCGGAGCGGCAAAAATTGAACGGTTTACCCTAAAATCTCATATGTACCTTTCAAAATTTAACTTTTGTACGTGTCTTTAGTGGTACTTCTCGAAGGGTCTCTGCTCCCGCTGCCTTTGAACGGGATACCGTTTACTAAAGCTGTCTATTTTTGGACCTACAGTGTAGCTAAACTATTGTTTTCCTAATTAGTACTGTATGTAGGCCAGGTGTCGAGCGCTCTTTGGCTAAGGAGCGGAACAGATTCAGGAGATGTGGCCGAGAGAAAACAGAAATGATTCTACCGCACTGAGAAGGGGACGACACAGTTTCTAACGCAAAGCGCCACATCGTTTGCATCGTGTACGTACCTGTCGCAATCTGAAGCCTTCTTTATTCGTGCAGCTCGTGCGACCAGACCCGAGTTTCGCAGCGTCGCCTCTCGCACAGCCAGCCAGTCACCTGCGGCATCGGCCTCCACGTGAGCCAAGCAATCCACTTCCAGCAACGTGCAGTTGTCCGCAATGCCCTTCGACAGTTGTCGCACAAAGGCGGTGGTGTCTCTCGCGGTCTCGTTCATAAGGACAACCGACCTGATGCTCCGGCTTCGTTTAATAGCGTCCGCCAAACCCTCCATGTCTCGAGTGGTCAGACACTGATGGTAAAGCATCAGCTTCCTCAAGCTCTTGTTTCGAGACAGGGAGTCTCGCACGACCGACCAACCCGGGTTCGCGCCGAGGGCCTCGACCTGTTGGACCTCAAACGAAACAATCAGGTTGAGGTCTCGCAGCACGCTCGTGGAATTTAAATATTCGGCCAGTGGCATAAAGAGTCTCCGGTTGCCGCAGTCTACGCGGATGCTCAACACTGTCACGTGCTCACAGCTTGGAAGTAGATGCAAAGCGACACCCAAAACGTCGTGGCGTTCCAAGGGGGAGAAATGTATTGCCCGGAAGGCTTTGCAGCGTATCAAGTCCACGTCGGCTATGTGCCTGTAGGTTCCGATAGAAACTCTTTTGTCGGAGCCACTTGCCGTGAGCATCGAGCAGACTGGCCGTAGCAGTTCACCGTCAAACCGTGCATCGATGTGGACCTTCTTTAGATTTCCATTTTGCGGCAGCGCCGTGATAAATGTGGCCCATTGTGATGGGAGGAATATCTGCAGTGGAAGGCCCACTTCTTCAAGCGTATCATTTTGAATGACTTCGCGGAGCCAGCGGTCGTAAACGGCGTACAGCTTAGGCACGTGTCGAACTGAAGTCGAGACGGTCAAGTTGCGTATTACTCGATTCTTGCTGATCACTTCAGCAACCAACTCCGCGATTTCTTCGTCTCCAGCGAACACGTAGATGGAGAGCTTCTCGATACTTCTATTTTTCAGCACGCCTTCAAGAATAGCCCTTTGGGTTACCTTTTTCACCACCTCGTCAAGGGTCACTGCATTTAGAAACCTAGTCGTGCCAAGGTATTCGACTAAGCCGTGTGAGTAGAACTCGCACATGAATCCGCAACTCTGCAAGTATAATTCTTTGACCGCAGATTTGCGTAAGAATTCTCTGACGAAAGTATCCGCTGCCGGTCCTTGTATCAAAACGCCGTTGAGATGTAGGCTCTCCAGAGACGATGAAGCTCGCTGAAGCGCCGACAGCGCTGCTACAAAGCGTTCCGTGGAATCCTGGTGCCATAAGTCGGCCTCGCAGTGAAGTGTTTTTATATTTGTCAGGCTGGGTATCAATGCAAAAACGAAATTTAATGCTTTCCCTCCCTGGATGTACAGTTTCACGGTCTTGATCGCTGAACTATGACTAAGAGCCTCCAGTACGTAGAAGTCTGGGTTTGTGTCAAGGAAAAACTTGAGGTCGACGGAACCAATGCAGTGATGAGTACTGAGCAACCATCGAAGACGGTCCTGGTTCTGTGGCAGCTGACGTAAGTGAACATTACCAGTTAAGTTCATTAGGCACAGCTGGCCAGACATTTCCGCCTGTTCTCGCAGCTCAAAGTTGGATGCCAGAAGGAGCTTGTTCCAGATGGAGAGCTTGTCGGCGATCTGGCACGTTTGGTTTTCTGCTCCCGTGCAAGGTACGCAGTGGTCGGTGAGGTCAACTTCGGAACCGTTCATGTCGGTGTTCATGCCGGTCTGTTGAATACTGTTTGAGGTGATACCTGGGTAGCCAGCAATGTCTGGCAGTCAGGACTGTCGCGGAGGCTTCGGAGTTCGCCACAGCAACTGCGTATACATTACGAAAAGAAGTGATGAATCATTGGGGAGTTTTTGCTCCCCTTTTTACCCGAAATTTTCGCATTTGTACATCTCACTTTTTTCACTGCGTTAACTTCTCGCATATTGCGTTCTTGACGTCGCGTTTCGTTGCCTGTTCACATTGGCTCCATTCTGATGGCGAGTGAACGCAAAAAGCATTTTCGTGTTTACATTTACCTGCACATTTCTTAGTTAACGAGCAACATATTTTATGTGCTGAGCTGGCTTTGATGCCTAGAAATGCTGATGGAAGCGAGGGAAACTTGACACAAAGCGTATAGCTGGTTTTCCAACATTGTGGAGTGAATAAGCAACTGTCGATTGTCGAATGATAGGTTGTGTGGTTAATCATTTACTTTACGAAGTATTAACTCAGATTACATTTCATTGTTCTTTTCTCTACAAATGCACTCTCAATAACTAGAAACAATCTTGAACACTTTGTTCCAGTTTTTTTTTTATTGGGCACTGTGTTTGGGCGTTACACGCTTGCCGAGCCTCAGGTGGCCTAAACTAATCTGCGAACCCCCAAATGGCCACATCTTTTCTCTCGTGTTTTGCTTTCTCCCGCCATACCCTGCCACTTTATATATTACCTAAAGGCTACAGCTTTGAATTGTCTCGCAAGAATGGTTGAAAAAAGGCGGCGACGGCTGCTTATGGCGTTGCACACCCTAACAATTGTTGAAGTGAGCATAAGGATAAACCGTCAGAGGTAACTGCTTTGCAAGAGGGGTTCGCTATTGCTGCTCTTGCAAAGATGTAAGCGATCAAGCCTGTAAGCCGCGACTTGGGGGGATCAAAACTCTAACCAGAAAGAAGGACAGATTAGCTCCCGAGCTATTGGAAAACCTTTATCATGGAAAGAGGCGGCATAAGCCTCAGCGCCACGTCAGTCTACCAGCGGGCCGGTGAATTCAGAACATTAAACAAAAGGGCACAAAATCCATTCTGCTCACCGCAATCTACGGTTTTCGTGCGTGTATTAAGGATTTTTTCCGGCAGTCATGAATGCGCGTCCGCTAAGTGCCTTCATTATTGATAAATGTCACGCGTATCTGTTTCGATAAACATGGTTGGAAACAGCGCCCGTCCTATCATACCTTTATGTGTCCTCGCCAAGGAATGTAGCGCTGGTTTACATTCTTTGACTCGTGGGCTCCCATATGAATACGCGAGAACCGAGAAATTCGCTTTTACAGAAATCACTGCATTGGTGATATCGGCGTATGACGCATATAAATGAGAATGGTAAAATCCTATGACTGCAGGAAAGCAAATTTTGATTGAGGGTGTCAAATAAAACATGGTCTTAAATTGTCAAATTGAAAAAGAAAAAAGAACAACTCGTGTGCAGAAGTTCTCACTAAGCAATCAAGAAGGTTATAACTCTGTAGACTGCACATAATATTACATTTAAATCGGACAGAACAGTAATGCATATTGATTTGAAACGTACCACTAATTTTGAGAAAATTTGCCCAACACTTCTAAACATTCCAGTAGTTCCACGTAAACTGTAAATTAAGATATCATGGGCCCTATAAAGCAAAGCTATTCGAAGCTATTTCAAGTGATTTTATGCAATCAGCTATCGACAATTGCTCAAGCTTTCTTGAGGCACCGCTACTTCGCTTTTATGTCATGCGGCGTCACTAATGCCACGAAAACTGAACAACTGATACGACCTATCCACGCTTACTATGCACGATTAGACCGAACTAACGAAAAATAATAATTTCAGATTCCCCGCCTTCTTCGCCATTAGCCCTCCGCTATTGGTGAAAAGCTTTCTGGCTGCGTATAGTTCGCTTGCCTGACACGCGACGTCACAAAACAGTGAAAACCTATCACATCAAACTGACGTCTACGCACTGAGAGATGCATTGATATACCGAACAAAATTGAATTTTCTTTTCACAATAGCCGGAGGTTGCTCCATTCTGAAAGGAATTGGAGATTGCTGCCCGGCGATCTCTCCGACAATGGCTATACTGTTTCTGCCGGAGAAAATGGATTGCATTGCGTACAGTAAAAATTTTCGCGCGAGTGCATTGCATTGTCGAGCCCTCTCGGCACGTATGCGACATTTCTTTGCTGACTTTTGTTCACTGTGGATCTCTTTTAGCGGCATTTTCTTGGCATTTCGTTGTACGCCGTCACGATTTTCAACCACCCACATAAAGCTAGGCAAGGGAAAACGAGCCAGTCGCTGACGCCGGCACCCCCTTCGTCATTCGGTTATCTACTTTCACTCCTCTAGCAAGGCCCCACCGAAACCGTCTACAGTGCTTCGTGCTCCTTGTCTTCTTGTCAGCGAGCCTACTGCGTCCTATTGTGAAGCAGAGAGAATCGCATTTGGTTCATAGCCTACAATCTGAATCTTAATTGATGAAGGCAACCAAATGAAAGAACATCTCTGAGAAGCGTCGCGTCTACGTCAGTCGATAAGCGTTGGCCCGTGATGGAAACGAATACGGGAAATTCCAAAGAGAAAGTGCCAAACGTCTTCTTGCCAACGGAGCGTCTGTGGTCCGGGCTTCTCTCGCAACAGATGGCGTTGACCTCGTACCTCTCGGTATGGTGCGGTATACTCGCTCTCGGTATACTGCCTAATGCCAACCAAGGTATGGCATTAGGCAGTATAATAGCAAGAGCTTGGTGGCGCAACCCACCGCCCCGTTCCAAAGGGGACACTCATACCATCCAGCCATTCATAATGAATAATTGTGGGGTTTTACGTGCCAAAACCACTTTCTGATTATGAGGCACGCCGTTGTGGAGGACTCCGGAAATTTCGACCACCTGTGCTTCTTTAACGTGCACTAAATCTAAGCACATGGGTGTTTTCGCATTTCGCCCCCTTCGAAATGCGGCCACCGTGGCCGGAATTCGATCCCGCGACCTCGTGCTCAGCAGCCCAACACCATAGCCATTGAGCAACCACGGCGGGTCCCAATTATCCTTCGCGCTCGGCCTCACGTTTTTGCGGGAGCGCACGCACTCGCGGAGCTGCTTGCTTCGCAGCATGATGATGATAGTGATCTAAAGAAAGTAAAGACTAAGAAAAAACCCGTGAGCGAAGGAGCGTGCCCTAGCCTCGCCAGCTTGGCCTGCATTTTTTTTTTCAGCACGTCCTTCTTAGCCTACATCAGGTGCAACGCCGTGGAAGCTACGAAAGAAGTCCGGTCAGCAAAATGTATCACTCCGCGCGTTTCCGTCCATGCCTCGTTGCGCGCCAGCGGCGTTTGCTCACACGAGCATGCGCGTGAGGCCGACGCGACGGGCTGCAATTAAAAAAAATATATAACGAAAAGCAAATTGATTTAACATTACATGTTAGCAGCCGCATAAATACATCGATTGTTTCTAAGCGTAAATCTCTTTTTTTTTGCATTCAGAACTCCGCTCATATAAAGAATAGTTTTTCGAAAATTCGGTCAAGAAACATCGAACTATTTACAAATTGCGAACGCAGCCACTGAATAAAGTATCTCTAGCCTCCACGGCGTTGCACCTGATGTGTAAAATGAAATATAGGTGCCATGGGAAATCCGAAGCGGCAACTTGCTGCTATGACAACTTGCTGCTATGCGGCGTTACGCGTAGGCAAATATCGGTCATGAATTTGCGACTTGTAATTAAGACTACTTTTAACGCTTCCCGTTCCTGCGCGATTTGCATATCGGAATCCGGCGAGCGCATGCGAGCTGTGGCTTCGTTCTGCCGAAGCTCGAGTTGTCGCGAGCAAAGACGACGATGAAGCAGCATGGGACGCACGTGCCAAAAATGTTTGGAAGGGCCTGGCTGGCTATAGAACGAGAAATGCGTGCTTGCTGACGGTGCCTCCTATAATGGCACAGCCGCGCTGCTGTGCTAACGTTCCAGTGCCGCCGTGCTAATGGTTCGAGTGCCGGGCTGGCGTACAAAACTCGACGGCAGAGGTTCGGTTGCTCAATCGGGCGCACATAATTTTCATTTTATGGGAAAGGGACGGGACAGGACCCTACCTGTTCTCCGTTTCATACTCAGCGTGCAACGCCGTGGAAAACTAACGCGAGAGCTTCGACAGTCTAACCTCGGTAATCAGAAATGCATCTTAAATTGAAGCCGGTGTGCTTGACTTCATATAAATGACGCCTGCGTGAACATGCCGAAGACGCTCACTGCGTTTCCTTCGTGCCTTCACGACGGGCGTCCTTTAGAATAATTGAAGCACGAGCTTCGAGTCAAGATGCATTTGGGAACACGGGGGTACATGTAGAACTACAGGAATTTTGAGGGTGAATGCTGGTGGTTTGCACGTGTCCGCGCGAGCCCAGCTGCCGGAGGCGCGTGAAACGCCGACACGGACTGCCAACCAAAAAAAAAAAAAGCACCGAAAAGGAAGACAACGAAACACAAAAGCATCTGAAACAATGCAATAACTGTCGTAAAATATAATGTGCGTTCATTACTAAGGTCATAAACTTTTTCTTTTGCCTAATTGTTACCGTAAACAGAGAGAAAGTGCGGGTAATTGCTGTTCGAACGCAGCTACTGCGAGAAGCATGGCTAGCTAGCACCCACGGCTTTGCAAGCTACGTGCGAAGCGGACTACACAATGTGGCGTAAAACACATGATAGTTATAGGGTCTACCCTGTTTCGACATTCCCTTCAATCTTTTCATCGACAATCTGCTTTATGGCATTCCTTTGGTGACCTGTTAAGACTACCGCTGCAGGATATCATGAACACAAATAAAAACGTTTCCCACAATAATAATTCCCTGGCAAGAACGAATCGCGTCTGCTGCGGCTTACGTTAAACGCATCCACCTATTTGAGTTGCGTTTAGCGAAAAGTGCGTGTGTTACTCACCAAGGCAGTTACCGCGATCGGGGCAACCAGGTCACACCATTCAGGGCTAGCTGCGACGACGTTTTGCTCCTTGGCAATGTTGATGATGATACCTTCTGCAATGGCACAAACCCTCCTAGAAAGATGTTGTTTCCTATCGAGCATCTGGCGCTTACCCACTGCAGGGGATTGGCCAGAATATGGATGGATTATTCGTCGGAAGTGGCACATAGCCACTACATTGTATCGGCTGTGAAAAACCGTCTTTTACCACAAACAAGTATCAAATTGATTAGAGCTTGATCTGATTGCTGCCGAGTCCATATTTCTCCGGGTGCGTTTGCCCATATGCAATGGATGATCATTATCAAGTTTTACAGGAACCTGTAAAAGTCCCTGTGGCAGTTAGGATAACTCCATTCCCTCAGATGGAATAGTCAAAGAAGCGAATATTACTTGCACGAGAAATTGAAACACATGAAGAACAAATTAACAGAAATTTAGTAAAATCTTGTTAACTGATTAATTTGTTGTGAGCCAGATTTAGCGGAGGCAAGACACACGTTTTGACAGTTTGGGATCGGAGAGTCGACTGGCCTTATTCTAAAGTAAAAGCCGGTTTGCCAAGTAGCAGTGGTGGCACCCCAGCCGGGCAGTCGCTTTGGTTCCAAGAGAGCAGGGGGCAATGACCCCACCGGCGAGGCATGGCTATGTAAACTGGATTTCCGTGAAGCGGGGACAACGTCGCTACAAATTCGTGGCAAATACTTCAATTTCTGAATTGCAGCCGGTGAGCTTGGGAGGCGTACCCACACACACCCTGCGATCTCCAATTACCGGTGTCCTGCGCCAACCGATTCCGAGTGGCGCCTGCGAATTACCTGATTTCATCGCCCCACGTAGTCTTTCCCGTCCTGCAATCATTAAGTGGAGGTCACAGATTAATATTATTATTATTATTATTATTATTATTATTATTATTATTATTATTATTATTATTATTAATGCTGATTTCCTTAGTTTTATATTTGTTTCCTGACGAATATTGCTCATATTAACTGAGCGATCTTCCTTAGCGTCCAAATCTAAACGACAGGTGGCGAAAGATGTGTACACGCTTTCGTGTTGCGATCGCAGAGACTGGTGCAAAGAAGCAGCCGTAATCTAAGACCTCAAGTAAGACAAATTTTCTCGCTGGAAAATAATTGCGAAACAGCCTACGTAAGCTATGCAGACAATGCATATCCTGTCGGCTTATACAATCGTTTCCCCACACGCAGTGGTCAAGATATACGGAGGCTAGAATAGTACCCGGTGCGTGGTTTTTGCAGCGAAGTACTGCTTCCCTCAAATCGCACTGACATGTTCCCGTGTGTTGTCAGAAGACCGGCCCAGAAGCATGGTCAAAAACGCTCCTCGCAACGAAGCAAGGCGGGCCCGCATACGCGCAAAGACCACTACGTTAGTTCAGATCATTTCTTACATCGTGGCCAAGATGCAGAAACAACGTGCTCTTGCGTGTGTAGTGCACGCACGAGCTCAACGCCGGAAGCGCCGGTAGGAGGCACTGTGGGCGACGGGAAGCCGAGGCTAAGCGACGATGGCGACAAAGCCCGGCAGTTTGAAAGCGCTGAGCGGGGCCCACCGTGAGCGTGTCGCACTACGGGAACACGAGGTCAACGCAAGGCGACAACGCCGACAAGACCTTGCAGTTCTGACCGATGCTTCTCGCGGTCATCGAGTCCTCTCTGTTAAGACGTCTGCACACGCCACACCACGGGTGTTTACTTATTAAGCTTACGTTTATTGCAATTCATGCTGCGATTACAGCTGCGAGCCTTTACACTTTGTGTGATATTTGAATACGTTTCTATGGCATTCATTGCTTCGCCATTATGGCGAAACTGTGATGCTTTTTTTATACACGCAGGCGCACTGGTGAACTCAGGAACACGAGTCAGTTATGACAGCCTTCACTGACTAGTCGGGAGTGACGTAAGAGAGATCTACACGTCCAACGCATGACGACATGTAAGATTTCAAAGGAAGGATCAATGACTACAGCGCTAATGGCTTTAAAATTTTGCTGCAGAAAAACAATTAAAATTACGCAAATTTCATTGCGATAGAATTTTTACAGACGCTAGGCGCATGCGCAGCTCGAGCGCGGAGGGTTACGGGGTCTCCATGGAGGCGGGGTGCAATTTGGCTGCCAAAACGACGAACCAAAGTGGACGCACCATCAACGCTATGCTCAGTTGCGTCGGCTAAGAGCAGCCTTCTTAAGGGTTAGGAGAATTAACTAATCAGTAACAATTAGATACTGGTGACTTTGAGTATAGCCAGAAGTTGTTAGAAAGCGCTCGTCCTTGTGTTGCCCCTATTCTTCGTCCCTGTTTGTTTGCGCACAACAAGTATCAATATGAATATGTTCCAACTAGGCCGACTCGCAGTTGTGCTTAGCCAGAAGGCAGCAAACCAAAGACTTTAGTGTTAGCATCGCGTGATCCCAGTCTGCGCATGCCCAGTACGCTGTCGACGCTGCTGCTTTTGTTTACAGTTTCCGGAAAAGTATTATTTTAGGTCACGTGTTTCTCATAGAAGTGGAGACGGCATCGCATGCATGAAAATGTACGCGATGCTTAGGCGCACGTCGAAGCGAAGCCGATGCTGACACAAGAAATACAAAAATAAATTTTCGAGTTTAAAAAACTGGATTTTTTTATTTCTCACATGTATAGCAGAGATGTTAACCTACCCATTCATGTATCACATATATATTTAGTCAGGACACCAGAGCTACGTTTTCTTTAGCTTGGAACGTAGCCCTTTGCAAGCAATTGAGAAATTCAGAGCTTTTATTTCGGGTGATCGGCTAGAACTCTTAATATTCAAATGTTTATTTGGCCATGCTATGTAAACTGAGTGGCCATTCTGTTTAATTTGTGTGCGCCGAATTTTAATTTTACTCGCTGTTACCCGTGCTAAAAGCACCCGAAGTATTTAAATACTTTAGAAATTGGCTATTTTGGCCATCACACCACTTCACTGTCTCACCAAGCACACCACTTGAATTACTGGATTATAAAATGTGCCTTTGAAAAGAAAGGCTGATTGATATCTTCTAGCTCAGCTGGGCAAAGAGGAAAAGTGGGGGCAAAATGCTAGAAAATTTTGCGGAAGAAAAATAAACATGTAGAATTAATCTCTAACTCAAGAAAACATGTGGAATTGTTTAGCTGTATCTGTAATGTTCGAAAACACGCTGGTTAATTTGCCGTAGAGTGACCCAAAGAACAACAAGAGAGCCACGGTGTACGGAATGGTCCTAAAAATTTATGTGAACCTCTTAGTGCTAATGCATGCGCTTGAATACGCTGTATGTGTGTGTGTTTATTTTTGATGAATCAGCAGCCGGCGCACTGGTCTAGCTCAACGTCCCTGACATATTGCTGGTCATAGTATTTCGCGATAGTTGTGCTTCCTCTGCACGCGGGCTGATGGTATGCAGCTCTCCTCGATAAACTACTTTGTCAGCCGCGTATTCGAATACTGACTGGTATGATGTCAGATATCAATATTTCTGAAATTTCATTATCTTGGTCTCGAACTATACGCGCAGGGGTCAACAACAGAGGTCCAATAATTCGAGCCCACTGGGGCCCATAATCTCCGTCGCGTGTATTTCACTGTGCCCGAAGCCACCGCTCCACCATCACACAGATCCAGAGAGCGAAGCTCAAAGAAAACGCCTAACACAAGGAAAGCGTTTCATTGTAGACGACGTCGGTGCAATCAAACTGTTGTAACCCATACACATGACACGCGTGAGCCGAAGCTTCATCGAGCCAAGGGTGCACAACATGGAAATGGCACCGCTACTGGACGACTCCTAGCGGCAGTGATACCATCACAGTGTAATGACCCTTTATTTCGCTCGATAGCCATTGGGTGGGGGTGGGGGGGGCACTCACCACAGCGTGCGATCGGTACGCGCGAGTTCAGCCGCGTGTCTACAGCGTAGCCTGCCACAGAGGTACAACGAAATGTTGCACGCACCCAGCAGGGATCAAGGACATGGGGTAAGGCCAGCAAGAGAAAGGGAGTTGGCCGGTAGAGCCAGAGGTCCCTACGCAACGTTTCGCTAACTGTCCGACAGTTTGAACCCACACCCACCTTCCCGCTAACGTCTCGAGTGCAAGGTGAGAGGAGGCGCGAATTGCCAGCCAGACGACCAGATGGAGTGAAGTGAAACTGTTCCTTGGGCTAGTTGGTTCATGCTTGAAGTAGTAAAGGCAAGGCGCAGAAGACCAGGACTCAAGAAGAAGAACACAAACGATAGGACCGGCGCCTGTCGTGTGCGTGAGAGGGAGTGAGCCCCCTGGGTGGGGCGAAATGGACAGCGGTGAAGCCGCCTTCCAGACAGCATTTCCTCGGGCTAGCTGTGTTTAGTCCAAAGGAAGTCCCTCAATGTCCCGAAGGTATTGCGTACGGCGGCTTTGCCTCAGCACGGGCACATCAACGGCGGTGCACCCTTTACAGGAGTATAGTGCTTTGTTGATATTTTTACAATTTGGCGCTAAGAACGCCCGTGCCATTCGTTTAACCTACTCTGCACTAGGTCACGCTTTTCGCTTCGTTGAGACCTGCATTTCATTACCATTTCCTACTCGCTTCAGTGCTCTTCGGGCGCAAAGAAAGCCGTTCTTTACGGGCGCTTGTTTTCGAACAACTACCCTTGAGACGCCGAGAAATTAGACAAGTGCGACGGGCAATGGAAAGTTTTAAGTGGGCGTACTGGAGCTGATACAGGACGTTTACGCTGTCGGATCAAGACACACATGCAACGCGCATTGGGTGGCCGTTGTGCAAAAGCCTGATCAGAAGAAACGGTTCTTGATAAATTCATACGTCTGGTTGAGAACAAATCGAGTAGAAATTGCATCGCCAAGAAAGCAAGCTATAGCGCAGACAGGGAGGGAAACGTGACGCGACAGGAACGCACTTGTGGTCGGTTTCGTGATAAACGCAGCGATAGACTTTATCCTCGTGAAACCCAAGATACCATTGGCTGCGACGCCTTGTCAAGAGTGTGACTCGGCGGAGCGGATCGGACGAAAGGGCACACCTTCTGTTGCCATAGCGCGCCAGGTGTTTCGACAGGAGAGAGGGCATCGCCGCGACGCCACGTCACCCTTGCTCTCCCTCTCTCTCGGCAAGCGGCGTGCTGTCCGCATCTCTCTCTCGCTCACACCACTAGGCTTAGCTGATGGACGCGCCTGCCGGCCTTGGCGGCGGGTACTGCTTCCCCGCTCTCCGTTCGCGTAGGGCGTAGGTGGCATGTGACGTTGGCACCGGAGGCTGCTGCTGCTTGCTGATTCGGACAGCACATAGCACTTTGATACGTTACACGCAGCGCGAAACTCGAAGCACCGCTAAGGCAAGTTCCAATTAACATGATTGCTTTTGCATTCACAACTTATAAGAAGTGCTTAAGAGGAAGCTTTAGCTCGGGCCCAACTCCGACGCGGCCTATTCAAATACCTGTAAAACGCAAAAACAATTTTCTGAGATAATCACTGGACCGATTTTTATGAAATTTCTTGTATTTGAGAAAGAAAGTTCAATACTAGTGACTGTTGGAAGCGGAATTTCGAGTTATGGCCAAAATTTTGTTAAAAGAATTTTCAAAAATTCGGAACTTTGAAAAAAATGGAAGCACGAGGTTTAAAAATTCATAGCACTGTGTCAAAAACAGATATCGTGGTTCTGTGAACGGGACTCATTAGATCATTCAAGGCGGACAAATTCGATATGTTGCTTTACATCTTAGGTGAATCTGTTACGTCGGTTCTAAGGGTGCTGCAAAAGTTGTATTTCCCTATTACTAAATTTTGTTATATTCATGTGTAGCATATCAATTCTGTCCGCTTTAGATGTACTATTAGATACAGTTCACAGAATTGTATTATCGTTTTTTCTTGTTGAGTTACAGAGTTGTAAACTTGATAGTTTCGTTTTTTGAAAATTTTCGATTTTTGCCAATTTTTAATAAAAAATTCACGACATAACCCGAAATTTCGAAACCAGCAGTCGCTAGATTTTACGTTTTTCTTTTAAATGCAACAAACCTCGTCAAATTTGGTGCAGTGGTTGCCGAGAAAAACGAATTCTCATTTTACATGTATTTAGATAGGAGCACCCGAGCTAAAGCTTCCTCTTAAGTTCCTTGGGATTGTTTTTTTTTCTAAATTACTCGTGCAAAAATTACGAATGCGATTCAATTGCTTTTCAACACAAAGCCTATTGAAGGCAACAAAGCGTCAAAAGAACGACAACATAACTTGTAAGGATAACTTTTGTAAGAATAGACTCCTGTATGGGTTTGAGGAAAATTTACCCAGAACTTTGTTGCGCTATAGTTTTCTGCTTAATTGAATGATATATAGGCACTGGATTTTTTTTCGAGTGAGAAAGCACAGAAACTGTACATGCACACGTCACCAACATTGTAATCAGATTGTTTGAGCAACGGCGCCGAATGTGTCCATGCCAGCCACGTATTGTCGGCTCACAACTTGCCACTGCCGACGCACACGCCCATATCAGGCATCGCTAGATAATCGCCACCTGCGCATCGGGCACACACACCTAACACATAACTTTCTACTGACAAAACAAGACAAACCTTTATGTGAGAAATGTGAAGATGAACTCACTGTAAATCACATTTCATTCTCGTGCACATAACTCGAACGCCTAAGGAAAAATATTTTACTGTGTTTTACAATGAACGCATTTCTTTCCATCCCAGTCTACTTTTAGGAGATTACCCACTTGTAGGAACTTCATCTGTTTATAGTTTTTTGAAAGATGCAGCGATCCTAAACGAAATATAATATATCACAGAACTACTAATTCTAAAAATTCTTACGCAGTTTTTTCACGCATCTTATGATGCACGTCACCCATGTTCCCAGTCTTGAGAAGAAGGCTGAGGTCTCCATTTGATTTGTTCGGCTCCTCAGAGTCCTTGTCCGGACTCATCACGTCGGCGCAGACACCCTTCGCAAGGCAACTCTCCCTGAAGCCGTCTTCTTCGCTTTTTCTCCCTCATAAAGTCGGCCCAACACGCTATCCTGCGCTTGGCAGACTCGGCCAAGTGTGCGTGGTTTCTGGTAGGTACAAACGGATGTGGGGTTGTCCGGGTTTCTCCCCAACCGCTATGAGCACATTTTTTTTTGTTTGTGCGCTCGCCCGACTTCGGTTGTTTGTTGCCACGTGTACATTTATGGCCTCCGTTGCAACTCGCGAGTGCGGCAGCCGCTTGTTGCTGTTGTGCACACGTTGTAGCTTCAGAAGAGCGTGCACTCAGACCGGCTAGCACGGTGGTAGAGATATCACTGGAACTCACCGCGACATGGTCAAGTGATGGGCCGAGTTTTCATGCTTCAGTTTTGTTGCGGAATGCTCCCTCCCTGTTGAAACGTTCCGTATGCAAATTTCATATCATTCCGTATGTTTCCGTACAATCCTGGATTCCATATAAATTCCGTAATATTTCTATAGGAATTGTGCGGAACGCTTCAATAAGATGCTCCTAGTCTTTTCCTTCCTCCACGTTCCATGGTAGTGAACGGAACTATACCGAGACAGAGTTCTTTATTTTTTCATACGCGCTGCGTTTGAGGCCTTCCCTGCCAGACTTGAGAACATCAACTGAGCTGCACTGACTGGCGAATGCTTCCGTCTTTTTTTTTTGCAGAATTGCTTCAAGGACGTACCGCCGCCGCCTGCTTGATGCCGCCAGCCCGATGGGAGCAAGAGGGCAGTGACGCATCTTGCTAGAGAACTTGGTTATAGCACTCTAAAAAACACAGACACACGTCCGCCTCCTTCCCATTTTCTTTCCTTGCAACCAGCGCAGAGAGGTGTGAAAAGGTGCGCCTACAAACCCGGGCACAACACGAAAAATATGTGAGACGTCTTGGCTCTTCTAAACGATGGCGCTGAAACCGGTCAAAGGGTCCATAAAAAGTCGAACGTCTTTATTAAACAAATGCAGGATGTCTAGCACAATTTACCGAGGGGAATTGTCATCACAGGAAAAAAAAACTAACACTAAATTAGGGCACAAGGCACAGTTTCAACTAACAAAAAACATTTATAACACCTCACAATAAACATATGCATATGCATATGCATATGTGCTGCGTAGGAATGTAGCGCAGCACATAACTACGACGAAGAAAACACAGTGAGCATCGTTATCTGCTGATGTGGGCAAACACCAAAACACTGCTAAGTATGGACGACACAAAATACAACACAGGGGAAAACAAGCTTTTCTGGCTACACATGTACGCAGCGATGATTTGTAGGCGCAAAGGAAATGAACGCTTCCCTGAACGCAAACGTACGCACATTTGGAGCGCTCTGTCATGCGCCGCCATATTGTGAAATTCTCCAAGGGTGGTCTTTTGAGCCAATCAGAAAGGGCGTAGCATCCCTGTGCGCCAATCAAAGCTTACAAGATGGCGGACTGCCGAGACGCGCAATGTACGAAGCGTGTGTGCAGACGGGCTCCTCTCTCGCGCGTCCCTCACTATCTGTCGCTGCGCTTCCGAAACAATGAGAAGATCTGTAGGGTACGTGTGCGCGTTGGATCGCAAGGCATAATGTAGGCTCGAGACATTCTCGAGACATTAGAGACAATCGTCATTCTACTGCGTTAAGCTGTTAGGAGCCAAGCATCCGAGCATCCCTTTAACAATATGGTTCCTTGTAAGTTCACGGCTGCTTGTGACGAACATTGCCAGAACACGTCGATGCCGAAAGAGGGACAGAGCGGGAAGTTCCTGTTGTCAAGCGCTACAAGTTTTCTGCCAGCCGGTTGTATTGAGACCACACTTATCTTAGCCTACTTCTACTCAGAGGACACTTCGTTCTCACTTAACAACGTAGACCAACGAAATCGCTCAGTGGTTGCTAACAACTTTACTATGCGCTAACCAAGTGCTACGTTGCTACACGACCATGAATAATTTTTCGCGAACCGTCTGATGCTCGTGCCAAGCTAGGAAGGGGTGAGTATAGGTAAGTCATGGAAAGGCTGCCGATTGATTTTCCGTGAAGAAGCTACGACGCAACCTTTATCTTAGCCCTGCAAGTTTCGTTTCATGGCACACGCCACTTTTCAAGTTGATTCTCTACTTTCCCAGCTAATGTGCTACTTGAAGGTGATGAGCTGGGAGAAGATACCGAAATTTATTTTTATTCAACTGATGAGAACGTATCACAAGTATCTAAAGGCGTGTGTTCACTACCCGATAAATTGTACAAGTCCTCTTGGGTGACGACGAAATTGTGCGAGGGACAGGTTTGCAAAAGAAAAAAAGGAAGGACGTTGATCAAATCTGGCAGTCGTCCAGTCACAAAGTCCTACACAGACATCGATGCAGATCTAAAAATGGTACGTCTAGTACGTGGCCTGCTGCTTTGTGACCAGTTTATTCAGGGACTTCTTGAAAGGCCTTCAACCCCAAAAAAATCGCCAAGACACATGAATACCGGATACAATGTAGCTACCCTGACAAGTGCGGAAATTTTGTTAAACTACATGACGAAAATTGGTGCGGGCGCTGATATGTAGGAATCAGGAATGAAATTGAATACTTGCACGATTGCAAGGCAGATGCGCGTTTTGTCGGTGAATTCATGTGTCCTACAATGGCTGTCTACTGCTGTATTATGCGTGCTTGAATGTTTCATTTCCACCTCAACCGTACTGGCGAGATAACCGTCTCCCTGAACCCCTTGAAGCGCGACAGCTTTCTTGTGCGGAATGACCGGGTCCTATAGTCACCTGAAGTAGGGTACCTAATTCTCGCGTCGGGCATGGGTCACGAGCCAATCGTGGGGGCTCAATGAAAATGCTCTTCTGCTTCTGATGCGTGAGGTGGCAGGTTCGATTTCCATCGGTGGTATTCTCATGCTGATCGATGCGGAGCACAAGAGATTCGTATACTTGGGCTTACGTGACAGTTAAGAACAACAGGATGTGCAAAATTACCCGGAACCCTTCCGTACAGCGTCTCTAATACCCCCAGAGTCGACAGTAAATGCGAGCAGACAGGTTAAAAATAATACCATGAATGGGAGAGTTCCCACTAGCAAGCCACGTGAGTAAAACGAGGCACAATATTCAGGTCTTTCGCGATGGTGTTTAGATTATCCTGGTGGTGCTGAGCGATGTGGCCAATAAAAAACAAACGTTGTGCCCGCAGCCCAGGTGATGGTGACTGGCACTGTACAGTGAATTATAAGATCGTCGACACCGGCAAGCCACCAGCTAGAAATGAACTCTACACAAACAAGCCGCTTTAATGCAGCAGAAACTTCGCTGATTCTCAATTTATTGACGATCAATAATGGATGCGAATACGCAACCTAATACCGCGATCCCATTGTTGTTGCCTTGAAGGAATCAGTTCCTTCTGCTTAAAGACATTAAATTTAATATCCCCATTAAAGTGTTCCTTGCTTACTGTCACCAAGAAAGCACGACTGCCTGGTGAGATTTATCATGGCGGAACGCCTATAGCAAATTGAAACGGCACAGCAGACCCCAGTGATCGCTGGGGAAGCAACCCACGGGGCTTATCCTTTCCATCCCGATCAGGTCGAAGGACACAGGCGCCATGGTGGCCGGCTTGGCAGCCCTAACGTAGACCCTGTCGGTGCGGTGCTGGGGTTTCTTGCGAGTGTTCCACGGGTGGTTGTCGTTCACCGTCATGTCCCACGTGTAGCAGGCCTCCCGCCGTCTGCCGCAGTGTTCCCACACGTCCACTAGCGAGCGCGGACGCCCGCCTACGTCATTGAGCTCGTGTCCGCGCAGGCCGAGGTTTCCGCCGAAGATGACCGTCCTGTTGGGAGGCTGCTCTAGACACGCCTTAAAGCACTTGGATAGTTGATGCTTACGTAGTTTCGACTTGTCGGGGTCGGGTTCAAGCCTGGCGTTGACAAGCGTGATCGGCAGACCCGCGAACGATGCCTCGATCGTCGCCACCTCGCATTTCACCCAGTTGTTGGTCGCCAGCCGGCGCCGCTTGTACCCCTCGAACTTCGTGGTGGCTCTCTTCAGCATGGTGAAAGTAAAGTTGTTCGCGCTGAATTTTCGCACGCATGTGTAGTCTTCAAAAGCTTCCCGTAGGACTAGATCCCATTGAAGCACCACTTCCTGGAGGAAGACCACGTCCGGGTCGGCGCTTCGGATTGCCGAGCAGACGGCTCGAGTACGTGGCAGACGGTTGCTGAAGTCCAAACCATTTGTGTACCACGTGATGAACTTCAGTGAGCCTGGGATCTGGGGTGGGCGTTCAGCCGTCTTCGGTGTGCCGCTTCCCCTGGTGGCCGAAATTTCGCCAAGCATCGTGGCTACAGGGTATGCTTCAGAAAAAAAAGCTGCGCCGGACAAACAGACTTCAGTGTTCTCGGATGCTCTTGCAGTTTTCTATGCACTCAGGAAAATGTGTAAGGAATTTCTTTACCTGTAACTCAAATCACTTGAAGTTGGACTTTGTCAAGGACGCACTTCCGCATTGGTCAAACAGCCAGGCGAACTCGGTGCTTGAGCGATAGGAGTACCTTCGTTTTATAATTGTATCCACCGAAGTTTAAGCGGGATGACAGTGCCGTTGTTGCTATTGGGCCTCGCTTCTTTTTACAGGTGCCCACGTTCCCACTACGCAGCACGGGTCTCAATGCAGGCGACATGAATAAATCTGGTACTAAATAGGCGCAACAAATTAAAGCGAAATCTATGAGAATTCAACTTTTGTAAAGAAAACACCAACATAATTGATTATTCAGACCAGAATAATTTACTGTGAATATAAACAAATAAGAAGGAAGAAAACTGCATTAAAATATATTCAGAAAAGAGTCAGAAATATACTCGTTTAAAAACTAAAACTATCAAGGAGCCAGCGTAGTAACATGAGCCAACTTTTACTGCAACCAAGAAGATGAATGACACCGTAACGCCTTAAAATTAGTGACGTCACACCAACGTTCTCAGCATCGCAGTTTCCGACGACGACGACGACGACGACGACGACGATGATGATGATGGTGATGATGATGATGATGATGATGATGATGATCTCATGGCTCGCACCAACTAAGAGGGATAAGCCAAGAATCCGGCGGCAGGAGGTAGCTAAAGAAAATTCTTATTCGAAGACGATAAACGCAAAGTAAAAGAAACACACAAGAAAGGAGATGTGCAATAACTAGACTAATATGCCAGCGAACAGTCAGACTAACTTCAAGGTGATTGTCAAAAGTGTGTAGAATCAAGGAGAAGTTAATGTTAGTAAAGAACTTAGAGAACAAAATTAATGAAAATTTGATATCTATAATAAAGATACAATAATTAGTAGGGCAATCGTTTTTTTTAGTTAGATAATCATATACTGCGGAACAAACGTATCTGTGGTCATAGCCTAGTGTCGAGGCCCCAAGTGATAATAATACTGGTATATTTAACCCTAATCCAATTTTGCATAGTGGAGCTTCGACTAATATGTTTTTCTTGTGCGAATATCGCCTACATGATAAAAAGTACTGGTACTATTGAGTCAATTTCCTTACAGTTGATTTTCTGGTGTGAATATCGCCTACATGATAAAAAGTACTGGTACTATTGAGTCAATTTCTTTACAGTTGATTTTCTGGTGTGAATATCGCCTACATGATAAAAAGTACTGGTACTATTGAGTCAATTTCCTTACAGTTGAGACATAGAGGGAACATCGTGAGACCAGCTCTACGTAAATAAAAATTGCGGGATACGACAGCGTAGTCTGGTGTATGCAACTTTCAATCGCCGAAAAGGACACCACTGTTTATTCCAGCAACAAAGAGATGCTGAAAGTCTAGAGATTGTATCAGCAATAATTTACTTACATGATTTTGCAAACAAAATTTTCTGTATCTCGATGCAGTGATGTAAGCTGTATACGGTAAAACAGGAATCAAAGGTCCATTTAAAGAGGTTCTGGCTAATACATCTGCCATTACATTTAAATATAGACCCCGGTGGCCAGGAACCCACAGCAAATTAACTTTTTTGTGAAGTAGTAGGGACTAAATTTTGAAACACACTTAAGACAGGTGTATTTGCTGCCGTGGAAAGCGACACACATATCGATAGAGAATCTGTAACTACGACCACTGACGATTGATTAGCGGGAAGTTTGTGCAGCGCTAGAACAATAGCGAATAATTCTGCCATGGAAATAGGTCTGTAATCTGGAAGGCGTATAGAAGAGGACCAACAGGGTGAACGAGGGAAAATGCCTACGCCAGCCTGCTATTCAGACAGTGAAGCATCAATGGCTGTTCCCAGGCGAGAAAGGTTAACTTAGTAACTGCTCATTTAAATATTGGTATGGCATTAGTTCAGCATCTGAGGGGAAAATATAATCAAATTTTATCTGGAGACCTATCTTGGATTGACCTGTTGGCGGAATACGTTGAATTTGCACATTCGATGGTTTTAACTGTGCTTGTACAAATACAATCTGAGGTGTGCGTGGTCACGGCCAATGATTAATAAAAATTAACTACGTTCATTAATGAAAGCATGCACTGATTTTCTCTGAGGACAATCGTAAATTTTTAGGTACGTTTGTACTGTGGGGATCCTAAATCTACTTTCTGAACGTGGTATTCACGCTTCCATTTACAGAACGGTGTCTGCAAAAAAAGTTAGGGAGTCCAAGGCACAATCGCAGAGCTTCCCTTTCTAATAAAACCAGAGGCTGCATTTTATGAGCTGGGCTGCCGGAAAATAAGACACAGACAAATTCAACGATGGGTTGGAGATACATTTTATATATCATATTTAATGTATGTCTTCGCAACTCATATCGTCGGTTACTGATCTTACGAAACCATCCCACGGCACAACTTTCCTCAAACGCGACTTTTTCAATGTGGCTTTTCGAGTTAAATGTCCCATGATATGCGATTCCTAGGTATTTAAGAGAATCCACCTGGGGAATGAACTCTTGGCAATGCATGAGTGAAGTGTTAACGGGAACATCTAAAAGACAGAGGAGAAGCGCACTATTAGTGACGTTCAGAGACATATGTATGTTCCCTATCGAAGTTTCAAAAGTGCATAAGTAAGGTTGCAACGATTGATCAAGTAAATGTACATCATCATTCCATGCAAAAACAAGCAACATAATCGCCATAAACGTACACCTGGATGTCCTCGGGAAAAGGGATGGAGCTTAAAAATATATTAAATAAAACAGAATATAACACTGACCCTTGTGGCACCCCACGTTTTTTCTCATACCCAGACGATGAACACCCGCATTGAAAACAGCAGAATTCTCTTTCGCTTGAGAATTGTGGAACCCGTGCTGTGATGTACTTCGGAAACCTGTAATTCTCTAATTGCTTTATCAGTATGCCATACTCCACACAATCATAAGCTTTATCTAGATCTAGGGTCACTAATGCGGAATATTCTCTTCGACAACGAGCTAGTTGTACGCGACTCTCTAAATCTACGTGCGCATATCATATCGATCACCCAGATATGAAGCTGATTTGACTGGGGCTAAGTATTGAGTTTTCAGATGAGTAGGTTGTCATTCGGCCATTCAAAATTTTTCTATTAGTTTAAGCAAATTAGATGTGAGGGAAATTGGTCTAATATTATCTAAGTTATATTCACCTCCCTGTTTCATAGGTATCAAAATTACCTTAACAATTTTCCATTCTCAAGGTATCCGGGTGTTTTTTGGAGAGTAATTTACCATATTCAACATTTTTTGTGGTGGTAATTGATGCAGAATGTTTATCACGGCTGTGGTAACTCCATTTGGATCTCATGCTGAAGAAGGCAGAGAGCGAGCATCCCAAAGCTCTTGTAATGTGACTTCCCTAAATTCCTCTAGCGGTAATGGTTTCTATAGTTACGGAGGAACTATTGAAGTGAATCTGTTTTCTAGTCCCTTTCCAATATTTTCCAACGATTCGGACAATTCACGTGGCGAAAGAACAAAAGAGTTCATATTTGCTGGAATATGAATCATCTTTGGAGAACGCGAAAATCTAAAGATGGATCTTTGTTTTTAGAATAAGACAGATGAGTGAATTTATTGATATCATGCTCATTTTTGGCTTTAGCTATCATACGCTTGAAAGATACGTCAATAAATTGGTAATTCCTACAATTATTTGTGCAATGGTTACAAAGTTTCCTCCAGGCAGATTTTTGTTTACGGTGAGCACTTGTGCATTATGAATTCCACCACGGACTGAAAGATTTACCTGTGTAGGAGGTTGAACTAAAAGCTGCATTCTTCAAGCAATGTTCTAAAACTGCACAGAGGCTCATAGCCCTAATATTCTCTTGCATATCCGTACGGGAATGTATTGTAGACTTCAAGTCCTTTTGAAATCCGGAGTAGCTTACAAATGTGGCAGTTTTTTCTTCTAAAAAAAAATCACAGGGAAATCAATCTCAAAAATAATGGGAAGGTGATCGCTGTTTGTAGCGCAGTCTATAGTATTACACGAGGATGCAGTTAGAGACGAGCTGCAAAACGTGAGACCTATGGCCGATTGAGAATGGCTGGGAACAAACGTAGCAACTTTTGAATTTAAGCAGGGTAGATTTTTATCAAGAGTCCAATCCCACAGCCGTTTCCCACCTAAATCAGTTTTAAACCCCCGAGACACATGGTGAGAATTAAAGTCACCAGCGAGTACTATGGCCTTTCTGCATGAAGCTAATGCGCTGTCTAGAGAACGAGTGTACTGTACTCCTGCTGGGAAATATAAAATAACTAAGCTAAAATGGGAGCAGTCTGGGAGTGTTATGTCTAATGCTGAAATCTGGCATACAGCAGACTTACGCAGATACGAAATTGTGGCCTTGTGACTGAATTTAGATGAAATCAAGCAAGCAACACCAACACCTGTGTCCTGTCGACAAAAAAGAAATCGCAGATTTTGTAGAAAAAAAATTTCACCACTGGAAAGCGAGGTTTATTGTAAAACAATTTTGTCTTTGGAAACTTGAGAATAAATTCATGATAAATCTGTAGTAGCTGAAACAATCTAACGGCAATTCCACTGTAGCATCTTTAGAGAGCCAATGTTGAAAATGGAATGGCAGCGGAAACTTCCTGATCCAAAATACTCTCTTTTAAAAAGCCCTTATTGGAGATGTTCTCTTTCAAATATTTTTGTAGCGTTTGACTTAGGGGAAATTTGAGGGAAGGAGATCTGGAGATCCATTTTTACATCCTGAAACCCTTCATAATCGCCCGTCAATGGTACTGGTTCCATCTGTTCTACATGAGTAGAAGGTGCTGCACAATGAAAATCAGCTAACGGATTGGGTGACAATGTTTGCTATATATATATATGAGCGACAGAGAGAAAGAGATGATTTTAGGAGTTGGCGTGATAACGATGTTCTTAGCGCGTGTGCTTTGTTTGTCGCTCATATGTGGCTGTGACGTATAAGTGTATTAAAGGTGTCAATGTCCGCTAGGCTGCGAGTGAATTCATACACAATAAAAAAGCCTCCACAGTCACTAACCGAGGATCGCGTCGAACATGCGAAAATGTTTTGGCGAACACGAGGCTGCTTATGCTCACACGAGCAACCGATGCACAATTCATGGCACTACTGTCGAACTCGTGAATACGTTAAAGAACCCCAGGTGGTCAAAATCAATCCGGAGTCTCCCCGCTATGGCACGGCTCAAATTCGTATTGCGGTTTCGGCACGTAAAACACCGTAATGTCTGAGTTCGTAACTACCGGATTTTGGTGAAGCCATCCGACTGCGGAAGCCTAATGTGTCCTTGCTTACCGAGAAGAATGGGGCAGGATAGATGGCATTAAACCGCAGTAATCACCTCTTGAGTCATTACTAGGATTCAAATTTAGCCTATGGGCTACGGCGTGGAAGCCAGACCATAACCTGGGCCTAAATCCGGTCGAGGAAGTAAGTGAGCAAGCGGCAGCCTGACACTCCATTGCCACTAATGAACAAAATGTCTCGTAAAAACAGCCTCCTTCTTCCATTACCGAGCGTCTGTAGGTACAACGCGCACATAACAAGCGAACGTCAATGCTCGTACGCTCCACTGGTAACTTCTACGACATGTTTGCTACAGGTATGCTAGTTGCTTGGGGGGAAGCTAAACAAGCCGTTTGATTTTAAACGCGGTACCAATTATATGATGGACGTTCTGCCATGGTATCAAGGGCGCATGCGCAGCTGCGCTTTGATGGTTGGCTCTCTAGAGACGCGCAGTGTATTTGGCTGCAAAAACACGACCAAGACCAGATGACGCATCTTCAAGTGCGGGTTAATTAGCTCCGCATGATAGACAGTGCGGCGTTCTGTATAGAGCACCTGGCTCGAGGGTCGTGCACACGGACACAATGCAGCAACCCTGCTTATCAACTCTGTGACGGTATCGTGCACCCCCCCCCCCTCATCTGTAAAAAAAAAAAAAATACGAGCCAGCCTTCTGTATTCCGCGCGACATCAATGTCGTGCGCACCCACGCTAGCATCGCTACTTATCGAACGTGTCACGGCTTCGCGCTAGCGATAATAAACGAGGTTGATTCACACGGTCGCGAAGCTTTGGACGAAAAGCGGTCCGATTGAAGCACGACTAGGTCAGGTGGGGCAAACACTACTGATAAAAGAAAATCACTTTTTGAAATAGACATACAAAGCTGTATGTTTGTCTGTGTGTCTTGGAAACAAAATTTACCCCTTAATTATTTTTAAATATAGATGCGACGAGCAACGGCAAGACGAGTGAAATTTATTTTGTTAAGAATAAAATATATTTTTGCTAGCGCACCTGGAAGAAAAAAGAAAGAAAAGACGCTTTTGTAAAGTTGGTCTTCTACAAATACAACACGCCCCCCATTGAATGTGTTGCTGCTAGTTCCGCCTTGAGTGGCACCAATTTCGGTGGTATGAATTTTACGGTGTGTAAGGTGTGTTGCATCGTGGTTCAAGGGGTTCAGTTAATTGTTTTCGCGTGAAATTAGTAAGGAACACCGGACATGTGTCGGCCTTCAGCGGTGTTCGTGCAACTGCTGTAACTGGCTGCTGCGCCTGGGCCCCCGAGCTGCACCTGAGGTTAACAAGGTTAGACAAGGCTTGCGACCAGGCGACTAGTTGGCCCACAAGTGAGACCAGCTCACTCGTAAGTATTTCGTTCTTTTCTCATCAGACGTCTCATGCGATTGATTGATTGATTTATTTATTGATTGATTGATTGATTGATTTTGTCGCAGCTGCCGTGTTACTTTCCATCACAATGTTTTGAAGTGCACAACAGGCTGCGCGCTATGGACAACACCAGATAGGTTACGAAGTTATGTCTGTGCCAAGGTTCACGGGGATGCGTCGTTCCCGCGATGTGAAAAAAAAAAGGCTAAAATATAAACTGTAAGGAATCTCTGTTGAGGGGTGTGGTGCCACAGTACTCGACCACGAACGGATAATTGTGCCAACGGATTCCGGAGCATCTGGCGAAACTGAACGCGGTGGAGGCACTTTGCTTCTCGTTTGAGAGCTTTAACTGTCGTCAGCTTTCGCTGCCCTTCCATCTTCACAGAGTGGAATGGTTGTCATTTTTTTTTCTTTTATACTCCGTGAAATCCATTATGGCACAAAATCTGACATTTTTGTCGTTTCTTTGGCTTCATCGTGCATAATGAGTATGCACACGTCATTCTGAGATTTCGACACTTCGCGGTTACCGTGACGTTATGTGACAGATACGCAAACTATAGACGAGGCCAGAATATGTTTGACCGATTTCAGAAGTCCGACGACGGAAGTGGAAGAGGAACAGGTTAGAATTGTTTTATGTTATAGCACCCATGCACGATTGGAAAGTGCCTTGCACAGCTGTACTAAAAAATTCACCGACTGTTATTATACTCACTAATGCGAAATTAGAGCGCAGCTGCGTACGTGTTTTCATTTCGCGATATATTGGCTGGCGCGGACAATCAATCTCGTGCGGCTCCTTGCAAACGAAGCGATGTGCGGCGCGATTGCCTCGCTAATCGGTACATCACGAGAGGCGGCGCGTGGGCACGATTCACAGCAGCCGCTGCAGACAGACCCCCGCTAATGCAGCACTTTGTTTGCATACAGACAATACGCGCTACTCAAGCGCTATCTCACAGCCATCGTCGCCACAAAGCCCATCTTGCACGGCACTACGCTTTATTTCTAACGCTGTCTCCTCCGCTTTCCGCCTCATGGTTCCGCTGCACCCTTCCCCACTTTCCTCCTCGCGATCTCTTCGCTATAGCAGTCTTTCGGCTCCCGCTGCGCTCCGCGTTCGCTTTCATCGTTCGCTGTGCTCGTTCGCTCGGTTACGAGGGACAACGCCGACACTCCCAGCAGAAACGGTCGCCTAAGAGTTGCGAGTTAAAACATACCAGTGATTGCATCGGGGCGCGGCAGGACGTGTTTTGGTGAGCAGGAACGACGCGTGTTCAAAGCATGGAAACAGTACGGGTCTGCGGAGCATAGCGTTTGTAACAAACCACTCCAAAAGCACCAAAGACAAATCTTAAAACACTATTTTTCTTGGCGCGATAAAAAGCACATGTGAAGTATCTATGCCTGCAGCAGTACATTTAGATAAAGTGTTGATACACTTAATGGCATAATTGACATTTCATGGCGTAATTGCGCCATGACATTTTGCGGGGTCGGAAACACTTTCGATGCGAGCAAGCAGAAAAACGCAAAGCCTTCCTCATTTTGTTTTCTCACTGAGAGGCAATCATCGCAAGGTGGGGATGTGGACAGTACTTGCGTGTCCGACTGATGGAACAATCGACTATCGGGCAAGTTTGTTGGCGTTAGCGGCGGGGCGGACGTACCCACGCCCCTCTCCCTTCCCCGGAGGTCGAGCCAGCCACTTTGCATCGCCTCCCGCGAGTGATTGCAGCTTGAATTAGGTGGCGTGTAAAGCGGCAATTTTGTGAACAAAAGTAGTATAGGCAAACCTCATGTTGAGGATCTTCGGCAAGACCTGCCAGCCAAAAGGTTGGTGGCGAGAAGCATAAAAGTTTATCATGCACTGTTTCGCTCTCCGAGTGGCTAATTCCACACGCCCACTTCCATTGCCTGCACAGACTAACGTTGTGATCCCCTAGTCCACTCAGTGTCGTACAGAGAAACTGCTTGGCGGCCCCCTGCTGTACCAGCATCTTCGGAGGACAAGCAGTTCTGATATGACATCTAAGTGAAGCGACCTTAAAGGCTGGAAACATGCTTAGCTTTGTCACCGCAACTAAGTGAAGAAACGCAATCCCCGAAGTCTTGGCAATGATGAAAATGAACTCCACACCAGCAGAAAAGTGTTCCAACTTTGTTATTTCTGAAACCTTGTACTTGTTTCAAATGTACATTTGCTATGGAATCTGTACCAAACTCCTAGTAAAGGGGAAATTCAGGCAGGGCACAGCTACATATTCTTCGTGCCTGCTTTCTATTGTAATAGAAATAAAATTTTAAAAATTATCAATATTCATATACGCGCGGTGCCCAATACTACTTTTGTCAGAAGCTACAGTAGGCAATGGTTCTCTGGGTCCTTGACAAAGTTTTTCACGGCCCAGCGGTTTCACATCCTGCAAATGCTGTCCTTGACATCGTCAATCACGAGGTATCGTCGCACGTGCCTCCAGCAGTCCTCGATCAGGTCATCCAGCTGCATGCGGTCGTCGCTCGGCGATGGATGGCAAACGACTCGCTCCCTGACCACTCCGGCGGCCCGCATAAATCCGTCCATGCTTTCGGTTCTTTTCAGGCGGTCTCGCACCAAGACAGTGAGCTCTGCTTTGTCGATGCGGGCCTCCATGGCAACCTCGTCCAGTAGGGCAGGATACCGGGAAATTCGCTCCATGGCTCCGGTGACGTACCTGCACGTGACCAGTGCTGCCTTTGGAGAAACTGAAGTTCTTGCATGGAGTAGCGTGGTGTATACAGCTTTAAGCTAATCTACGGGATGTTACCGGTAGATTACGCACCGCTTGCATTCGGTGCATATTGCGAGTGTTCAGTTGTGAAGCCGAGGCTCGCATGATGGCAAAGAGCACGCTAAGGGCAGCTCAACTTTCCACGGAACAAAAAAAGAAAAATGCCGCACTGCTGAGCGAGAAGACGGGGGTGTCCATAAAAGAACAAAAGAGGGTGGCTAATAATACAGCTGGCTCGATCAGGAAAGAGTGCGAACAGGAAAAAGTGTGGGGTTTGGGTCGGTCGTGTCACGCGTAGAATAGATAGATATCCGGTAGTCCTTCACAGTGAGAAAAAGGGTACCTGGAGGTAGCTCTGACGTATGGGGTGGATGATTAGAAGTTATCATGAAATAAAGTTTGGAGACATGCCTTTGAAATGGCTAACGAAGGCATGTGGAACTACTGATCACTCACGGAATCCATTCACCTTGCAGTGAACCTAAGGAAGAAGTTCCCATTTATAACGGATGAAACTTTGGAGCAAAAAAAAATAGCACTAGGCTCATTCCTCAGCGCGTTACTTATGTCCCGTTACTTCTGAAAGCAGGCTCAAATGTGAGTACTGTTGAAGTGATGTTGCAACTGTCGCCAGAATTGTCCATTCTCATCGGAAATACACTAACTTACTTTTTTAAATGTTCTTATGGGGCCCCGTTTTTCGCAAATGAGGAAAAAAGAACGCTCCGAGAGAAAACGACCGCAATTATAATCAACAAACAAGTACCATCACTTTTGTATCTGACTTAAGCTACTACGCTCTTCAAGATCGAGCTTCCAGGATGCTATTTTGTACCTGCGGTACCTTGTGTATTGTAAGTGCCTGTGCAAAGAGTTCCGCAGGACTTCTCATAATAAGTATACACTTTCACTTCGCGGGCATAGAGTGTACACAGGATGAATACACGCAGGTGAGACGCAAACAATCAACGTACTCAAAATTTTCACGGTAAATAGATTTTCATCGACAGAAAATTGAACATACGTCTGCAAGGAAACCCTGCATGGCGACAATATTTTGGAAGCAGTGCTTCAAATGAGTGCCCAAATTTCGTTACCCTTGTTTGAAATTCAAAGCAGGCCGATTGCGCACAGGTCTTTGAAAGGAAAACGACAACCGCATGTACGCGAATAATTTCGCTGATAAACATTCCTTAAAAGAAGATTTAGCTCGAAGCCAAATTCAGCTCCTTAGTTCTAGCGCGTGTAGAACGCAAAACAGCTATTAGATAACTGCTGAACATACTAGAAATAAGTTTGTCACATGTAACATAGGATAAATTCTTTTGACTTACGGAAAATTACTCCCCTTTGGACCTAAAATATTTTGAATGAAATACTGGAAAAAGCAAATAGGAAAAAAAGAAACAATCATGAAGAACTCATCATGATGACCATGTTAATGCGATCGCACTTAAACGATAGCGGTAGCTATTACACAACTTTTATATATTGGTCTGAACACGTCATGACACGGTATTATTACTTGGCGCAGGTTACTCTCCCAAACACTGCGTTGCCTAAGTTTTCCATCGTTTTCATGTGTAACTCTGGCCCTCGGTAGATGTACTAATACCCGGAGCGGCAAAAATTGAATGGTTTAGCCAAAAATCTCGTATGTACCTTTCAAAATTTAACTTTTGTACGTGTCTTTAGCGGTACTTCTCGAAGGGTCTCTGCTTCAGCTGCCTTTGAACGGGATACCGTTTACTAAAGCGCTGCATTTTTTTAGGGCCTACAGTGTAGCTAAATTATTTTTTTCCTAATGGGCACCGTATGCAGGTCACGTTGTGAGCGCTATTTGGCTAAGCAAGGTGGCAGATTCAGAAGATGTGGCTGAGAGAAAACAGAAGCGATTCTACCGCATTGAGAAGAGGACGACACAGTTTCTAACGCAAAGCGCCACGTCTTTTGCCTAATATACGTACCTGTCGTAATCTGAAGCCTTCTTTATTCGAGCAGCTCGTGCGACCAGACCCGAGTTTCGTAACGTTGCCTCTCGCACAGCCAGGCAGTCACCTGCGGCCTCGGCTTCGACGTGAGCCAAGCAATCCACTTTCAACAACGTGCAGTTGTCCGCAATGCCCTTCGACAGTCGTCGCACAAAGGCGGCGGTGTCTCCCGCGGTCTCGTTCGTAAGGACGACCGAGCTGATGCTTCGGCTTCGTTTAAGTACGTCCGCCAAGCCCTCCATGTCTCGACTGGTCAGGCATTGATGATAAAGCGTCAGCTTCCTCAAGCTTTTGTTTCGACACAGGGATTCTAGCACGACCGACCACCCCGGATTGGCGCCGTGGGCCTCGACCAGTTGGACGTCATACGAAACAATCAATTCGAGCTCTCGCAGCACAGTTGTGCATTTTAAGTATTCGGCCAGTGGCGAAAAGAGCCTCCGGTTGCCGATGTCTACGCGGATGCTCAACATCGTCACGTGCTCACAACTTGGAAGTAGTTGCAAAGCGACACCCAAATAGTCGTCCGGTTCCAACGCGGAGAAATGTATTGCCCGGAATGCTTTGCAGCGTATCAAGTCCACGTCTTCTCTATACTCGTAGGTTCCGATAGAAACTCTTTTGTCGGAGCCAGTTGTCATGAGCATCGAGCAAACTGGTCGTAGCAGTTCAGCGTTGAACCCTGCATCGATGTGGACCTTCTTTAGATTTCCATTTTGCGGCAGCGCCATGATAAATGTGGCCCATTGTGATGGGTGGAATATCTGCAGTGGAAGGCCCACTTCTTCCAGCGTATCATTTTGAATGACAGCGCGGAGCCAGCGGTCGCAAACGTCGTGCATTTCAGGCACGTGTCGGACGAAGGTCGATAAGGTCAAGTTGCGTATTACCCGATTTCTGCTGATCACCCCAGCAACCAGCTCCGCGATTTCTTCGTTTCCAGTGAACACGTACATGGAGAGCTTCTTGATACTTTTGTTTTTCAGCACGCCTTCAAGAATAGCCGTTTGGGTTACCTTATTCACCACCATGTCAAGAGTCACTGCATTTAGAAACGTAGTCGTGCCAATGTATTCGCGTAAGGCGTGTGGGTAGGACTCGCATTCGAATGCGACCCTCTGCAACACTAGTTCTTTGAGCGCGGATTTGCTTAAGAATTCTCCGACGAAATTCTCCGCCGCCTGCCCTTGTATCAAAAACCCGTTTAGATGTAGGCTCTCCAGGGACGATGAAGCCCGCTGAAGCGCCGACAGTGCTGCTACAAAGCCTTCCGAGGAATCCTCGCGCGATAAGTCGGCCTCGCAGTGAAGTGTTTTTATATTTGTCAAGCTGGGTATTAATGCAGAAGCGGCATTTAATGCTTTCCGTCCCTGGATATATAGTATCACGGTCTTGATCCCTGAACTATGTCGAAGAGCCTCCAGTACGTAGAAGTCGGGGTTTGTGACAATGTGGAGCTTGAGGTCGACGGAACCAATGCAGTGATGAGTCCTGAGCAACCATCGAAGACGGTCCTGGTTCTGCGGCGGCTGACGTAAGTGAACATTACCAGTAAAATTCCCTAGGCACAGCTGGCCAGACATGTCCGCCTGTTCTCGCAGCTCAAAGTTGGATGCCAGAAGAAGCCTGTTCCAGGCGGAGAGCTTGTCGGCGATCTGGCATGTTTGGTTTTCGGCTACCGTGCATGGTACGCAGTGGTCGGTGAGGTCAACTTCAGACCCATTCGTGTCGGTGTGCATGCTAGTCTCTTGAATACTGTCTGAGGTCACGCCCAGGAAGCCAGCAATGTCTCCCAGGACTGTCGTGGAGGCTTCGGATTTTTCCAGAGCAACTGCGTATATATGATGATAAAGAAGTGGTGAAAACATTATTCCGATAATTAGGAAGTTCTTGCCCCCCCCCCCTTTTAAGCAAAATTTTCAAATTTAGGCATTTCTGTTTTCTCGCTGCAATAACTCCTCCCATATTGCGTTCGTGACGTCGCAGTTCGGTGCCTGTTCACAGCGGGTGCATTCTGATTGCGAATGAACGCAAAAAGCATTTTCGTTGTTAAATTTAACTGCTAATAATTACTTACTATCCAATATATTTCATGTGCTGATCTATCTCTGATGCCTAGAAATGCTGATGGAAGTGAGGGACACTTGACACAAAGCGCATAGCTGCACTCCTAACATTGTGGAGCGAATAAGCAACTGTGGATGGTCGAATTATGCTTTAACGGAATAATTATTTACTATGCGATTATATTTCATTGTTCTTTTCTCTACAAATGCACTCTCAATAACTTGAATCAGTTTTGAACACTTTGATCCAGTTTTTCATGATGGGGCACTGTGTTTGGGTGTTACACGCTTAACGAGCCTCTGGTAGCCTAAACTGATCTGTGAACCCCCGAACGCAAATCTTTTTGCTCGTGTTTTGCGTTCTCCTGCCAAACCCTGCCACTTTATTTATTACCTAAAGGTTACAGCTTTTGAAATGTCTCCCAAGAAAATTTAAAAAAGAGGCAGCGATGGCTGCTCGTGGCATTGCACAACCTAACAATTGTTGAAGCGAGCATTAAGCTAAACCATTAGAGGTAGCTGCTTTTCAAGAGGGGTTCGCCATTGCCCCTCTTGCAAAAATGTAAGCGATCAAGACTGTAAGCCGCGACTTGGGGGGATCAAAACTCTAACCAGAAATAAGGACAGATTAGCTCCCGAGCTATTGGTGAAAAGTTTCTGGCTGCGTGTACTTAGCCCGCCTGTCACGCGACGCCACAATACAGCAAAAAACCACCACATCAAACTGACGTCTGCGCACTAAAGATGCATTGATATGCCGAACAAAACTGAATTTTCCTTTCAGAATAGCCGGTGGTTGCTCCGTTCTTAAAGAAATAGAAGATGGCGGCCCCGTGATTTCTCCGACCATGGCTACTCTGAGCTGCCTGAGAAAATGGATCGAATTGCACATAGTAAAAATTTTCGCGTCTCTTTGCCAACTTTTCTTCACTGAGGATCTCTTTTAGTGGCATTTTTTTGGCATTCCATTGTACGCCGTTGCTATTTTCGACCAGCCACATAAATCTAACCAAGGGAAAGCGGGCCAGTAGCTGACGCCGGCACCACCTTAGTCATTCGGTCATCTACTTTCGCTACTCTAGCTCGGCCCCAACAAAACCTTCTATACAGTGCTTCGTGCTCTTCGCCTCGTGAGATCAGGAAAGCCTGTCAATGTAGGTAGTGCAATTCTTTTTGGAATATAACAAAAGTAACCTTCTCTGAACAAGGAAGGTGTTCGACTGGGCTGTCCATAAAACGCGGCGGGTCACCGCCTGATGCTCGCGTTGGCGGTTACGTAAACTTGGCGTCAAGAGATTGGAATTAAAATTGATTGGAACACTTTTACGTCATAGGGTCCTGTATTTGTCCGCTTCAGACGACCTAACAAACGCAATTTACAGAACCACGATGTTCGGGCACGTTTGAGGATTTGTTAACTTCGTGTTTCCATATTTCTAAAGATTACCAATTTACAACAGCGTTTGCACAAACTTCAATGACCTAACTTAAACTTTAGCTATTGATGCACTCACTATAATCTACATTTCTGTTTCAGATGCAACAACCTCTATTTAACTTTGTCCAGTTGTAGTCTCATAAAATTCTGTGTGTTTCACATTCATGTGAAGAGACGGAGACGGCGCCGAATGAGTAATTTTTGTTGCAGTTGTTTTTACTTCATTTGCCATACTTCTTTTTTTCTGAACCAGAATCAGTCGTTCGTTCACGCGGGCGTGAAATATTTCTGCAAAAAAATACCGCTTCCACAACCTAAGTCACAGCTTATCAGGACAGCCTCTGTATCTTTCTACAGTAGGCAACTAAGGGCAGTTGAAATGCTCCGAAAGAAAAAAAAAACATCGCCAAATTATTCCACTTTAGCGGGTTTGTCAGCGTTTGTTTCATAGCAAACGGTCTTGCCTAAAATAAATGAAGCCCCATGGACAGCCTGAATATCACACGGAGAAGGTTGTTTGCTTGGAAGCGCCAGCACTGCGTCCTGCTGTGACGCAGAGTAAATCACTTTTGGTTCAAAGCCTACAAACTGAACCTTAATCGATGAAGATGATGAAACGAAAGAACGTCCTTCAGAAGCGTCGCTTCTGCGTCAATCGATAAGCGTAGATATGTGGATAAACGAATACGGGAAATTCAGAAGGGAAAGTAGCATACGTCCTTTTGCCAACGCAACGCCTGTGGTTCGCGCATCGCTCTGTGGTCCTCGGTGTCCTTGAGCGAGCACGCGCACTGGCGGAGGTCCTGGGTTCACAGCGTGCCCAAGCATCGCGTGCACGGCGTGCTTTTTTTTTTTTCAATGCGCCTTTCTCACCATACCTGAGTGGTCGCCTATAGGTACCACGAGGACAACCGAAGCGGCCACACCTGCTCACCATAGGCAACTTGTTGTAATGCGACGTTGTGTATAGGCAAACGGCGGTCACGAAGCTGGGACTTGTAATTATGGCTGCTGTTCACGCGTTCCGTTCCTGCGCTATTTGCATAGCGGAATCTGGCGAGCGCATACGAGCTGTGGCTTCGTTCTGCCGAAGCGCGAGCTGTCGCGAGCAACAACGACGATGAAGCAGCACGGGACGCACGCCCACAAAAATGTTTCTAAAAGCCCGGCTCGCTCTGGAACGAGGCAAGTATGCGTACTGTCGGTGCCTTATATACGGGCACAGCCTCGCTGCTGTGCTCGCGTTCCAGGGCTGCCGTGCTAATGGTCAGGACACCGCGCGGTCGTACTCGACGACGCCTGGTTCGATTGCTCAATCGGGCGCACATTATATTAATTTTATCAGAAATTGACGGGACAGGAACCTAGCTGTTCTCCGTTTCATACTCAGCGTGCGACGCCGTGAAAAGCCTTGTGACTGCTTGCTGTTGGAACGCAGCTATTGCAAGAAGCATGGCTAGCTAGCATCCACGGCTTTGCTGGCTGTGTGTGAAATGGAGCACACAATGTGCCGTAAAATACATGATAGTTGTGGGGCCTACCCCGTTTCGAGCAAGAACTTCGACAGTCTAACCTCGGTGTTCGGAATGGCATCGTAAATTGAAGCCCGCGTGCATGACATGAATGGCGCCTGCGTGAACATGCCGAAGACGCTCACTGCGTTTACTTCGGCGCGTTCACGACAGGCGTCCATCAGAATAAGTCAAGCACGAGCTTCGAGTCGAGATGAACTTCTGAACGTGGGGTTAAATGTACAACTCCAGGAATTTCGAGGGTGAACGTTAATGGTTTACACGTATTCGCACGAGCCGAGCTCCTGGAGGCGCGTGAAACGCCGCGACGGGCTGCAAATTAAAAGAAAGAAGGAACACCGAAAATGAAGACAACGAAACGCAAAGTGATCTGAGAAAGCGCAATAACTGTTGTAAAACATACGACGCATTCAAATCAAAGGTTATAAACTTTTTTTCACTTAATGCTGACCGTAAATAAAGAGCAATCGCGTGTGACTGCTGTTCGAATGCAGCTACTGCAAGAAGCATGGCTACGTAGCGTCCACGGCTTTGAAGGTTGTGTGTGAAACGGATTACACAATGTGGCGTAAAAATACATGGTAGTTGTGGGGCCTACCCTGTTTCGATATTCTCTTCAATGTTTTTACCAACAACCTGCTTTCTCGCATTCCTGAGATGGCCTGTTCATTAAGACTACAGCTGCAGGATAGCTTGACAAGACAGACAAAAACGTTTCCCACAGTAATAATGCCCTGACAAGAACGCGTCGCCTCTGCTGCGGGTCAAGTTAAAGCAGTACACCTATTTGAGCTGTGTTAAGTGAAAAGTGCATTCATTACTCACCAAGGCAGCTACCACGATCGGGCCAACCAGGTCACACCATTCAGGGCTAGCTCCGGCGATGTTCTGCTTCTTGGCAGTGTTGATGATGATACCTTCTGCAATGGCACAAACCCTCCCGGAGAGATATTGTTTCCTATCGAGCGTGTGGCTCCTACCCACTGCAAGGGATTGGCCAGAAAATTAGATGATCACGCATTTCGATTTCCCGAGCTAATACTGTCCTTCTCTTAGAGCGCGGCTCTTAGGTACTCGTTCCTGGGTTGAGCGTCGGCGTCGCTCTGCGTAACCGCGTGAACGCGCTCGTGCCACTGCTCGCGCGTTCGCCGTCGTATTCTTCCACAGCTGGCTCTGATGCCGCTCGCCACGGAAGCGTACCCATACTGCCTCCCCCCCCCCCCTCCTCCTCTGCGGAGGCGCTGGCGACAGTGGCCCACTGCCAATCGGTGCGGTATTTTCAGTCTCAAATTCTTTGCCTCAATACATCGCGAAATGAAAAGACGTATCGAGCTGCGCTCACATTTCGCATTAGGGAGTATCCTAATCGTGGGACTTTATTTGTGTGTAAACAGAGCAAGAGCAACACGCGGACGAAGACGTGTAGCGCTTCGAGCTTACCGCTGTGATTTCCGAGTTGAGGAACGAAAAGACGCGTGTAATAATTTAGCGAAGCAGCCCACTGTTAATGGGAGTGGTGTTCGCGTGTTAATAAGCCATCGATAGTCCCACCTCATAAAGAAATGTGATTCTTAGAAGAAGGAAGCACGCGCAGCGGACGCCAGTGATCGATCAGCTTTTTGTGTGACGCTTTGTATTTTCGCTTCGCGTAAACATTTTTCGTGTAATCTCGTGTATGCGTGTGCAAAGAAGTCGTACGCGCCAATAAATATGTCAGTTGGAAGCCCACGCTTGTGCCTTCTCGTTTCCGCCCCCGTGTCGCCTCTTGCTCTGTGAAGTAGACGCGAGGGGTCTTTTATAGTGACTGGGAATTACTTTACAAGGTCCATTACGGGCTCCGATCGATATTGTGTCACTGGATATCCTTTCTTGCCGCCCACGTCATGACACGCCGACCATACTAACCACTGTCTTGCGCAAGCTGATCCCAAGACATGCGTGCAAATTTCGTAGCCTCGTAGCACTACTTCTTTTGACAGTGAAAACATTTTAGGATTGAAAATAAAAAGTGTGCTAAATCGATGGAGACATTCCTTGATGTCGGCAATGACACACATCCAACTATACTTTGTTGCGATCGCAATTATATGGACGCTGTCGGCGTTACCATGAGGCTCCGCACATTTATTTTTCCTTATTGCTGGTTTTGACAGTATACACAACATCATCATCAGCCTGGTTACGCCCACTGCAGGGCGAAGGCCTCTCCCATACTTCTCCAACTACCCCGGTCATGTACTATTTGTGGTCATGTCGTCCCTGCAAACTTCTTAATCTCATCCGCCCACCTAACATTCTGCCGTCCCCTGCTACGCTTCCATTCCCTTGGAATCCAGTCCGTAACCCTTAATGACCATCGGTTATCTTCCCTCCTCTATACATGTCCTGCCCATGCCCATTTCTTGTTCTTGATTTCAACTAAGATGTCCTTAACTCGCGTTTATTCCCTCACCCAATCTGCTCTTTTCTTATCCCTTAACGTTACACCCATCATTCTTCTTGTCATAGCTCGTTGTGTCGTTCTCAATTTAAGTAGAACCCTTTTCGTAAGCCTCCAGGTTTCTGCCCCGTACGTGAGTACTGGTAAGACACAGCTGTTATACACTTTTCTATTGAGGGATAATGGCAACCTGCTGTTAATGATTTGAGAATGCCTGCCAAACGCACCCCAGCCCATTTTTATTCTTCTGGTTATTTCTGTCTCATGATCCGGATCCGCGGTCACTACCTGCCCGAAGTAGATGTATTCCCTTACCACTTCCAGTGCCTCGCTACCTATCGTAAACTGCTGTTCTCTACCGAGACTGTTAAACATTACTTTCGTTTTCTGCAGATTAATTTTTAGACACACCCTTCTGCTTTTCTCTCCAAATCAGTGAGCATGCATTGCAATTGGTCCCCTGAATTACTAAGCAAGGCAATATCATCAGCGAATCGCAAGTTACTAAGGTATTCTCCATTAACTCAGTATACACAAACAATACACAAAAGAGAAAGCAGGTCATCAAAGATATTTAGATATTTGTGCTATATATGAGAGGTATGTAGCCATACTGTTCCTATCACTAAAGTTGGTCATACAAGATCTTACATTCTTGACAAGATTGTTCCTCAGAATTTCTCGAATGACAGCGCAAAAACAAATGTAACAAACGCGACAGTGGCAGCGGATGCTATTTATTTTAAATATTTTGAAACTATTAAATAATAAATATGTTAAACAGTACGTTAGTTCAAAGTTCAAAGTGATAAAATTTTAGTTGCCCGGTTCTTTTAGCTGCACAATCTCCGCAATGGGCGCATGAAAGAGGTTTGAAATATACTCGATAAGGAAAAAAAGGGATCAGTTGTTAAAACAGATTTTTCCTCTACCAAATAAACATAAAGGAAATTGTCCAACATGTCAGGATTTCAACGAGGATACCTATGAGCACAACAGCTCTACCAGCTAACTATTAGGCCACGGGTGCCTATCGGTTATGTGGTTATTATTATTATTATTATTATTATTATTATTATTATTATTATTATTATTATTATTATTATTATTATTATTATTATTATTATTATTGCGTCTGTGGCCTACTGCGAGGCATTTACAGCGTGCAAGCCAGCATGTTGAAACGCTTGGCGAGTTTCATGAACACTCCGTGCAATATGTCGCCGTAATCCATTATTAAACCCAGTAATGCTGAATTCCTTAGTTTTATGTATGCTTGCTGAAGAACATTGCTCCCATAAACTGTGGCTGAATTCTTTAGCATTACATATGTTTCCTGAGGGTCATTGCTTCCACTAACTGAGCGATCTTCCTTATCGTCTGAATTCGAACGACAGGTTACGAAAGATGTCTAGGCGCGTTCGTGTTCCAGTCACAGAGACTGGTGCCCAGAAGCAGCCATATTCTAAAACCTCAAGTAAGAAAAATTTTCCTGCCGCAAAGAATTGCGAAACAGTCTACACATGCTATGAGCACCATGCATACCCTGTCGCCTTATGCCATCGTTTCCCCACACGCAGTAGCCACGGTACGGTGGCTGGAATTGTACCCTGCAGGTGCATGGTTTCCCGAAGCGACGTACTGCGTCCCTCAAATCACACAAGCATGCTCGCGCGTGTTGTCTGAACTCCGGCCGAAAAGCTCCGGCAAAAACGCTCGTCGCAATGGAGAAAGGCGAGCCCGCATACGCGCCAAGACCACTACGTTAGTTCGCATCGTTTCTTCCATCGTGGCCCAGATGCACAGACAACGTGCAACTGCGTGAGTGGAGCACACTGGAGCTCAACGCCGGAAGCGCCCGTAGGAGGTGCTGTGGGCAACACGAGGCCGAGGCTAAGAGACAGCGGCGACGAAGCCCGGCAGTCCACCGATGAACAATGGGAGGCCATTCTCTCCTGCACCGACCGAGACATCCAAACACGGGTCCTGGCACGAACTGAAGACGCCATCGTGAAGCACAGCTTGGTAGCCTACGTAGCTTAGCCTCCCCAACCCTTACCCCTTCAAATAATAAAGTTGACACTCACTCACTCACTCACTCACTCACTCACTCACTCACTCACTCACTCACTCACTCACTCACTCACTCACTCACTCACTCACTCACTCACTCACTCACTCACTCACTCACTCACTCACTCACTCACTCACTCACTCACTCACTCACTCACTCACTCACTCGAAAGCGCCAAGCAGACGCACACTGTGACCGCCATGAACGTGTCGCACTACGGGAACGCGAGGTCAACGCAAGGCGACAACGCCGACAAGACCTTGCAGCTCTGACCGATGCTTTTCGCGGTCATCGAGTCCTCTCTGTTAAGGTGTCTACACAGGCCACACCACGCGCGTTTACTTATTAAGCTTACGTTTACTGCAATTCATGCTGTGATTACAGCTGCGAGCCTTTACACTTTGTGTGATATTTGAATACGTTGCTATGGCATTCATTGCTTCGCCTTTATGGTGAAACCGTGATGCTTTTTTATACGTGCACGTCTGCTGGTAAAGTCCGGAATACGAGTCAGTTATGACAGCCTTTACTGACAAGCCGGGTGTGACCTAACACAGATATACAAGTGCAACACATGGCGACATTTAAGGTTTGGAACGCGGGTTACTGGTCTAAGGGCTTTAAAATTTTCCCGTAGAAAAAACATTTTGAATTACGCACATTTCTTCCAGATAGCACTTATAGACATGCTAGGCGTATGCGCACTTCTGGATAGTTTGTAAATGCAACTGGGGATCGCCACTTTTTGAGCACGCCCTACAACGCTGGCCCCTTTGCTGAGGACGGTCACCTGTCTGCTTAGGAGTTTGGTCGAGTCTGCCACCTATCATCCCCTATCTTCTCCTGTCCACTTTCACTTCCCTACTGCCCCTCATCTAATGACACTGCACAGTTGTTTCTTAAGGGTTAGAAGAAATGGAAAGCTTTAGTGGAATACTGGAAAGCTTTGCTGAAGCGTGAACGCAGCAAACCGAAGAAGTTAGCGTTAGCGTTACGTGATCCAGCCTGCGCATGCCCAGTACGCTGTCGACGCTTCTGCTGTTGTTTACAGTGTCAAAAAAAGTATTATTTTTAGGCACGTGTTTCTCATAGAAATGGAGACACGAGAATTATGCGTGCGTGCGTGCGTGCGTGCGTGCGTGTGTGCGTGTGTGCGTGTGTGCGTGTGTGTGTGTGTGTTTGTGTGTGTGTGTGTGTGTGTGTGTGTGTGTGCGTGCGTGCGTGTGTGTGTGTGTGTGTGTGTGTGTGTTTGTGTGTGCGTGCGTGCGTGCGTGCGTGCGCGAAGTCGACAGCCTGCGCACTGTTCTAGCTCAACGTCCCTGACTTATTGCCGCTCATAGTATTTCGCGATAGTTGTGCTTGCCGTGCACGCCAGCCGATGGTATGCAGCTCTCGTCGACAAACTACATTGTCAGCCGCGTATTCGAATACTGACTGGTATGATGTCAGATATCAATATTTCTGAAATTTCATTATCCTGGTCTCGAACTATGCGCGAACGGGTCAACAACACAGGTCCGAAGATTCGAGCCCACTGGGGCCCATAATCTCCGCCGCGTGTATTTGACTGTGCCCGAAGCCATCGTTCAACCATCACACAGATCCAGAGAGCGAAGCTCGAGAGAAACGCCTTACACAAGGAAAGCATTTCATTGTCAACGACGTCGCTGCGATCAAACTGTTACAACCCGATCAAACTGATCAACCTGGGAGCCGAAGCTTCATCCAGCCAAGGGCGCACAACATGGAAATGACGCCACTACATAGCTGGACGACTCCTAGCGGCAGTGATACCATCACAATGTAATGACCCTTTATTTAACTCTATAGCCATTGGGGAGGCGCTCGCCGCAGTGTATGATCGGTACGCGCGAGTTCAGCCGCGTGTCTATAGCGTAGCCTGTCACACAGATACGACGAAATGTTGCACGCACCCAGCAGGGATCATGGATATTGAGTAAGGCCAGCAAGAGAAAGGCGGCTGGCCGGTAGAGCCAGATGTCCCTACGCAACGTTTCATTAACTTTCCGACAGTTTGAACCCGCACCCACCTTCCCGATAACTTCTCGAGCCGCAAGGTGGAAGGAGGCGCGAATTGCCAGCCAGACGACCAGATGGAGTGAGCCCCCTGGGGCACTCGGTGGTGCACGACATTTAGTGTTTCGCGACACCGCTCCTAACCCGCGGCACTCGGACGTCAGATAAACGAAAGGCGTTGAATCCGCGAGAACGAAGTGTACACCGGTGAAGCCGCGTTCCAGACAGCATTGCCTCGGGCTAGCTCTGTTTAGTCTAAATAAGACCTTCAATTTTCCGAAGGTATGTCATACGGCGGCTTTGCCTCAGTATGACCATAACAACAGCGGTGCACCCTTTACAGGAGAATAGTGCATTGGCAATATTTTTACAATTTGGTGCTAATTACGTCCGTACCGTTCATTTAACGTACTCTGCGACTAGTTCATGCTTTTCGCTTCGTTGAGACCTACATTTCATTACCATTTCCTACTCGCTACAGTACTCTTCGGGCGCAAAGAAAGCCGTTCTTTACGGGGCGCTTGTTTTCGAACAACTACCCTTGAGACGCCGAGAAATTAGACAAGTGCGTCGGGCAATGGAAAGCTTGAAGTGGGCGTACTGGAACTGATACAGGACGTTTACGTTGTCGGCTCAAGACACACGTGACACGTGCATTGGGTGGCCGTTGTGCAAAAGCCAGATCAGAAGAAACGGTTCTCGATAAATTCATGCGTCCGGTGGAGAACAAATCGAGTAGAAATTGCATCGTCATGAAAGGCAGCTATAACACAGACAAGGGGGGAAACGAGAAGCGACAGGAACGCACTTGCGGTCGTTTTCGTGATAAACGCAGCGGTAGACTTCATCCACGTGCACCTGGAAGCCTACGTAGCTTAGCCTCCCTTATCCCTTACCCCTTCTAATAATAAAGTTGACACTCACACTCATCCACGTGCAACGCAAGTTACCATTGGCTGCGACGCCTTGTCACGGGTATGACTCGACGGAGCTGATCGAACGAAAGGGCACACCTTCTGTTGCCATAGCACGCCAGGTGTTTCGACAGGAGAGAGGGCATCGCCGCGACGCCACTTCACCCTTGCTCTCCCTCTCTCTCGGCAACCGGCGCGCTGTCCGCATCTCTCTCTCACTCATCTCACTAGGCTTAGCTGATGGGCGCGCCTGCCGGCCTTGGCGGCGGGTACTGCTTCCGCGCTCTCCGTTCGCGTAGGACGTAGGTGGTATGCGGCGTTGGCACCGCAGGCTGCTGCTGCTTGCTGATTTGTACTGCAGATAGCGCTTTAATACGTTACACGCAGTGCAAAACTCGAAGGACCGCTAAGACGAGTTCAAATTACCATGATTGCTTTTGCATTCACAACTTACAAGAATTGCTTAAGTTCCCTGGGATTGTTTTCTTTTTCTGAATTACTCGTGCAAAAATTACGAATGCGATTCAATTGCTTTCAACACAAAGACTATTGAAGGCAACAAAGCGTCAAAAGAACGACAACATAACTTGTAAGGATAATTTTTGTAAGAATAGACAGCATACACTAGTGAAATACTGCGACAATTCACGACGTCTTGACGAATTCCTTTTTAGCAACTGCTGACGAACGTCGTCACTCACTTCTTTTTAGTGTCTTCCGTGCTTTGCGAACTTTTCTGTCAGGATAAGCCGGTG